>NC_138382.1:59181369-59193869 GCF_054177405.1 Leptonychotes weddellii
CTGATTCCAGTCACATATATGTTCTGCAAATATTTTCTCCCAGTCTGTGGTTTGTCTTTAGTTTTCTTAATAATATCTCTCAAAGAACAAAAGTTTAAATTTTGATGAAGTCCATTTTATCAATTTTTTAAAAGTTTGGGTTTTGTGTATTCTTTTCCTAACCCAAGGTCACAAGCATTTTTCCCCTTTTCTTTTCCCTAGAAGATTTATAGTTTTAGCTTGTACATTTAGATCTATGAATGCTTTGAGTTAATTTTTTATGCGGTTTGATATATGGGTCAAAGTTAATTTTTTTTCCATACAGATATCCAGTTGTTCCAGTAGGCACTTGTTGAAAAGTATATCCTTTCCCCACTTAAAATGCCTTGGCTTCTTTGTCAAATCAATTGACCATGTTAGAATGAGGCTATTTCTAAAATCTCTATTTTTTCCATTGATTTTTTGTGTCTACCTTTATGCTAGGCTCTCAGTGACTCGATTGTAGTACATTATAGTGTATTACAAATAGAGTTGATTTTTTAATTTTATTCTCTAATTTCTCAGATCAGTATGTAGAAATGCAATTAATTTTTGTATGTTGGCCTTGACTCCTTTGATCTTGATGGATTCACTTATTATTTTATAGCTTTTTTCTTCTTGTGTATATTCCTTAGGATGTTCTGTGCACACAATCATGATGTCCACAGAGACAGTGTTTCCTGTATATAACCTGTTATAATCCTTGCCACTGTCTGGATTTATTCCTTATCTTTGGCTTTAAACACTTGACTATAATGTGGTTCAGCATAGCCTTCTTCGTGTTTATCCTGCTTGATGTCCATTGAGCATCTTGAATCTTGATGTTTATGTTTTAATCAAATTTGGAGAAATTTCAGCCATTATTTCTTCAAATGTTTTTTTCTGTTCCATTCTCCTCCCCTCCTGTCCTTCTGGAACTCTAATTACATATGTCAGACCGCTTGATAGTATCTAACAGGCCCTGAGTCGCTTCTTTAAAAAAAACAAAACAAAACAAAAAAACAAAAAAAACTTATTTTTCTCTCTGTTCTTCATATTATATAATTTTTATTGCTCTATGTTCAAGTCCACTTACTCTTCCCTCTGTTCTTTTCATTTGGCTCTTAAATTCATCCATTGCATTTTTAAAAATTAAAATATTGTGTTTTTAATTTCTAGAATTTCCATTTCAAAAATCATTTTGATTTTTCTTTCCCTGTTGAGATTTTCTACCTTTTCATTCATCAAAAGTATATTTTGTTTTATTCCATTTTGAGTAGTTATAACAGCCATCGAAAAATCCTTGTCTTCTAGTTCTAACATCTGGATTATCTTGGAGCCGTTTTCAGTTGCTTTTGTCTTGAGAATGTGTTCCATTTTCCTGGTTCATTACACATTGGGTTATTTTACATTGTAAATTGGACATTATGAAAATGGGAAGTCACGTTGTATAATTTCCCTGCTTTGCATGTGTATTCTGCCCCAGAATCTGCCTGGTTTCTATTCCCCCTTCTAGTGATTTCAGGGAGCTGTTCTTTGCATCATGCCCAGATTTTAGAGCTGTTGTCTGTTGGATTATTCATCTAGCAGGATCTTATTTAATCAGAACCAAAAACAGTATGGATTTTTAATTTACTTCGGCCTGACAGCATCTCACCTCAAGGACAAGCTCTACACCTTTCATTGTTCTGTCCCTTGGTTTCTCCAGTGCTCCTGGGAAGGGTGTGGGGGTCAGAAGCCCAGAAGGGTGGGGGAGCTTAGGGCTTCTGGGGCAGCCATCATAAAATGGGGGATGGGAGTCAATGGATAAATACTTCTCCTTGTGGATTTTATTTTTTTAATTTTATTATTTTTTAAAGATTTTATTTATTTTATTTGAGAGAGAGAGTGAGAGAGAGAGAGCACAAGAGGGGGTAAGGTCAGAGGGAGAAGCAGACTCCCCGCCAAGCAGGGAGCCCGATGCGGGACTTGATCCCGGAACTCCGGGATCATGACCTGAGCTGAAGGCAGTCGCTTAACCAACTGAGCCACCCAGGCGTCCCTCCTTGTGGATTTTAGAGCAGACAATTCCAAGAAGCATCCTGTGTGTTCCTCAGGGGGGCCCACAGCAAGATTGAGGCCCAGTGGCCCCAGTGGTGACTCACATAACATACTCTTCAACTATCCTTTCCTCTTTCCCTGTTTCACTTTCTCTTGTACCTCACACTTCTGGGGTCAACTCCCAAATAAATTATCTGCACTCAAGTTCTTGTTTCAGTCTCCCTTTCTGGAGGGATCCCAGGCTAATGCTCAATTGTCAATCCCATGACTCCTCCTTTAGGTGGGAGCAATAGTATCTGATACAGATTAATGCAGGAGAAGATCACATACAAGAGCTAGGATGGGATCCTGGTTGTAAAGGCCTTCAATGCCATCTAAGAAGTTTGGATTCTGTTTGGTACAGAAGAAAGAACAGAAAGATATCCGCTATGAAATGTACATGATCCAACTGTTTATGGTCTTTTATTGTCCAAAGACCTGAATATTCTCTGACCTGCTATCTCTGAATTTCAATTTCTCTCATTAATAAATTGGGAAGAGTAGCACTATTTTGCACAGTTGTTACAAAGACCAAATTAGATAATGCACATTCCACAAGGAGCTAAATAAAAGTAGGGTGTTACTACTATTACTTTGATCAGATGTTATATGTTAGTGTGGGAACGAAACATTCTAATGTTAAAAACAAAAACCATATTTGCCTAATACAGTTTCCAACTGTGGCAAAAGTGTATTTTCATCATGCAGTTTCATGGACCGTGGAATCCAAATACAATTTTGGGTTATATCTACAAGACGACAGAATACTAAACAAAGTCTAATATATCTGTAAGGAATTGTGGATTCTAAACTAACAAGGGGCTTAAACAGATAGAGGTAGGCCTTCTAAGACTGGCATGGAAACTCTCTGTTGTCTCACACTTCTGCCTTTCGGCTCTGCCAACTTGAGAGTATGGCTTCTGTCTTCCAAGTCCCAAGATGGTTACTGCAGCTTTAGACCTCGTGTCAACTTTCAGGCAGGAGGACAGGAGTGGGAATGGACGAGGGTGAGTCTTCAAGTGGAGTCAAAAACTTTCTCAAAGTCTCAGCTAAGGATTTCTATTTGTGTTGCAATGGACCCCCCTTTAAACATACGGAATGCCTGGGAAATGTCACCTTTTAGCCGATAACAAGTCATCCCCAAATAAAATCAGGATTCCGTCAGTAAGAAAAAAGAAGAGAATGGGTACTGGGCAGGCAGTTTGCTCTCTTGGCCATAAGTGGTGTCTCAGAGCCCTGGGTCAAATCCTGTATTCAAATTCTACTTTTGCTCTTATTTGTTGGCTGACTGGGCAAGTTACTTTCTGAGATTCAATTTCTGCTTCTGTAAAACGGTGCTCTTTGTCCTTTCAAAAGATTTGCACAGAATCATTTTGAGGATTCTGTGAGATAATCCATGGAATGTGCCTAGCACGACGCCTGGCACAGGAGAGATGCTCAATGTATCTGTTGACTCTGACTCTGATAATACCCTGTGCCAGGTGCTGGGCTAGAAGTGAAAAACACAACAGCACATAATCTCTGCCTTCAAGGAACTGTGTGTGTGTGTGTGTGCACGCACGCGTGCGCGTTAAGACATGTCACACAAGTACCCTGCTACTCGGCACAGATCCCTTCTTTAGTGTCCTTGCTCCTGTACCCTAGAGGCTGGGAAGAGCGGCTGCTGAGGGCTCCCAGCCATGCACTTCAATGGAAATTGCCTTCAGAGGCTGGGAACTGCCTGCCTCCAGGTTATGCACCCTCCTAGGGGTGGTCCATGGCCAAGGACTGGCTAATGCATGGATCAAAAAGCCCGGCCCGTTTGCCTTAATTTTGGGACAACTCTGAAGGGCCATCGTGGCTCCAGAATTCCCTGCAGGATCAACCGAGGCTCAGTTGCAGCTGCATTTCATCTTGTTTCCTCCAGTGCAGTTCTTCTTCCCTCACCTTCTTACGGGGCGGATCTCTTGAAAGCATTCCCTGGTACCTCTTCCTCATGCGACTCTTCTCAGAGCCCGTTTCCAGGAAACCTGATCTGTGATACATGACAAGTTACCCACAGGAGGTTTCTCAGGTGTCTTCGGTTACGGGGGCTGGGACTCGAGCTGCAGAGGCATCAGGCCGGCTGTTCTCTTTCATCACCCCTCCGCATCTCCTCTGCACGGCTGCCTCCCAACAGGCCAGGCTTTCCATGACCTCTGCGAGTCCTGATGACATCTCAAAACTTCTTTTCAACTTTATCTCCCACTGCTAACTCCCTCATTCTCTGGGCATTTCTGTACGAGTCCCGGCAAGGAAGCATCTGATAGGCTCAGCCCACCTTTTCAAGTCAGGCCACCTCACAGGCTGCCGGCAAACCTCTAGATTGGCCGATCTGGGGGTCGCGCACTTACCTCTGGTCCAATTAGCTGTGGTTGGGGGGAGGGGGGCAGCAGGGCCCGTGGCCCAAGGGCCTCCCCTTCAGCAGGGCTAGTGGGGGAAGGTAGGTATTGTGGAAAAGGCGTCCAGTATATTATAAAGGGTGCTCTCAGAGCAAACGAGGCCCCTGAAAACCCAGGAAAAGGTAATCGGAGCACCAGGTCAGGCAAAGCACGAAGGCAGCCTGCCGCCCTTGTGTTCTTGGCTGAGCGGAAAGCCAGCTTGATTTGGAATGAAGCGCTCAGGGCGGCCGAGGGAAGGGTGGGGATGTGCGGAATGAGGGCACATGGGCTGGCATGGCCCCGTTTCAAGGCGAGTTGAACTGCAGACATCTGACCATGGGGGAGAAAGCCACGGAGGGACCCAGGGCCAACTGAGGAGAGAGATGGGAGCCAGCAAGCAGTCAGATGTCACTGGGACAGAACTAATTCCCCGTTGTTCTCGACCGTACACGCTGGGCTCCCCAGGGAGACCGCCTCTTGCCCGCGCAGCAGGTGACCCCAGACCACGCGCCTGCCACTTCGAGCGTTTTCCTCCACTCCCAGGCCCATCACGGCAGCCTCCTGCTCTTAAAGGTCTCCACAGCTGAGTTCTGTCCTGCGGCTCGCTCTGTCTGACAGAGGCACGACACATCCTCACATGTGAGGACGCCCACAGCCCCGTGTTTACATTGCTTTGACCCTCTCACAAACTATGAGACGGGGCAAAAGGCATTATTTGCTCTTCATGGCACAATCCGATGGGGCAGCCGCTAGCCTCATGTGGCTATTTACATTTAATTACACGTAAATTAAAAAGGTCTGCGCCTCAGAAGCGCTCACATTTCAAGGGTTCAGTAGCTCCGTGGGTCTAGTGGCTACCATACTGGATAGTGCAGACACAGAACATTTCCATCATCCTAGAAAGTCCTATTGGACAGTTCTGCCTTAGAACGTGAACTTCAAGTGTATGTCTGTCTGGTTCTTTGTGGCAGCCCCAACCCCACAAACAGAGCCAAGGACATGGCACATGATCAATAAACCACTGTGGAATGAATGAACTGACTGACAATCTCCATTTACTAGGGGGAAAAGAAGATGTGGAGAGATGCTACTTCCAAGGGTGGTCTAGCAAATATGTGACAGAGCTTGGACTCCAACCCAGTCCTTCCATCTCCCAGCACAGGGCTTGTTCAATCTTTCCCGCAGCTGCTTTATTTGCCCCCCAGCCTCTGACAGGAGAAAGTGGTCCTCTGTTTTCACCTCAGCAACCTTCCGCTAGCAGATTGGAAAACCACTTTTAAAAATGGCTTATGGGGGCACCTGGGCGGCTCAGTCGATTAAGTGTCTGCCTTTGGCTCAGGGCATGGTCCTGGAGTGCCAGGATTGAGCCCCACTTCCGGCTCCCTGCTCAGTGGGGAGTCTGCTTCTCCCTCTCCTTCTGTCCCTCCCCCTGCTCGTGCTCTCTCTTTCTCGTTCACTCTTTCAAATAAATTAAAAAATAATAATAAAATAAAAATGGCTTATGATGTTTTTTCCCCCAAGGTAAAGGGAATGGAAAATGTGAAAAATACCAACAAATAGAAAGAAAAGTTACTCATTCTCCTAACACTAAAACCCGCTCAGTTAACCTTTTGGTATATTTCCTCCAAATCTCTTTTCAGTACTGTTAAAAAACAAAATTCAACTGAGTAAATTTGCACATCTGGGGCACCTGGGTGCCGCAGTTGGTTAAGCGTTCAGTTCTTGGTTTCGGCTCAGGTTGTGATCTCTGGGTTGTGGGATCCAGCCGCGCATTAGGCTCCTAGCTCAGTGGGGAGTCTGCTTGGGATTCTCTCTCCCTTTCCCTCTCCCTTTGCCCCTCCTGCTTGTGCTCTCTCTCTCCCAAATAAGTAAATAAATCTTTAAAAAACTTGAATATCTAATTGGCTTTATTAGCTGATTCATGAATTGAGCAGCATCCCATCTAGCAAGCAGAGAGATGTTCTGAGTAGTTGCACAAGATGGAAGATTTTTATAGGAAGGAGGATGGGGCAAGAAAGTTATTAGCAAAGGACCAGGATTGTTCCAGGCAAGGTCACTTTCCTATGGGGGAAGAGCATAGGGTCCTACCATGCAGATTACCTCATCTTTCTTTGGGGGAAAGAGACGGTCCATGTGGCAGGTTACCTCGTTGGTGCTGATCAGAAAATTCCTGAATGCCTGGTTAGGACTTATCTTCTGGGGGACTTTGAAACTGCAATTAGATTAGGTATTGAGCCCTCGTTTGGTGACTTGGTCTAAGTGATGCCATTTGGGGCCTGTGGTTTTCTTTTAGACAATACAGAGGTGTTTGAACTTTTCCACAGGGCTGTGTCATTTGCTTTTGAAAACTGATTTTCCAAGAGGTTTGTTGGGCCAGACACTCACTGCTTTTTTTTCTCCCAGCCTCATCTTGAAGCTCCTGGACCTATTTCTCTCTTCAGCTATCAGTACAGTCCTGGAGTCATGGATGTTTTCCCTCTCCGCGAAGTGCGCTGCAACCATTACGTGGTGGAGCTCAAGGCAGGAGCTAATAAGATATCACAACTGGGTGGTGGTGCTTGAGATTTCGTGCCTGCGAGGGGAGTCCAGCCTCAGGCTCTGTTTGCAGGGAGATGGAAATGAGGTGCCTGTCTGAAGAAAGCTCCAAGTCACAAAGGCTGCCTAGCTAAGGAAGCAGGTCTGGAAGAACTCCACCTCTGGCTCTGGCCCATGGGAAGATGTGACGTTCCTCTCACTTGTATGGCATGGGGATTCCAAGTGGAGAGATGAATGTAAAAATGTGTCCAGAACTGGAGGGGGACCTGAAGGTCCATGAAACCATGGGAAAGGGACACTTCTAGGTCTGAGTACGGGGTGCTCCCAGAAACCCAATAAGGATGGGCTTGCAACACATTTATGAACCCAAGTGAGGGAATCTGCCACATGCAGTCAGCAGTTGCAACAAACGGGAGACTTTGCAACCCAAGAGCGAAAGATAATAAAACAATGCAAGAAAGACCTCTAAAACAAGCAGGTTTACAATTTTTTGAAGTGATGAAGGAACAGATACTTTGAGACTTAAAACCAGAGCAGAACAGTATGGGAAAATAATAGGCAGGTTTGAAACAGGCCGGTTTCTACATAGAAATTCTCTTTTTTTTCAATATATGTATATTTATTTTAGAGAGAGAGAGTGAGTGAGCAGCAGGAGGGGCCGAAGGAGAGAGAATCCTCAAGCAGACTCCCCACTGAGCATGGAAGCCAACACAGGGCTCCATCCCAGGACCCTGAGACCATGACCTGAGCCGAAATCAAGAGCCGGCCACTTAACTGAGCCACCCAGGCACCCCTCTACATAGGAATTCTAGGAAAGATACAATTATTGAAATACAGGGAGCCCATGAGTTTAGAGATGTGAGGAAAGAATAGGGAATGGCCTTTTAACGGATGTTTCTGTTCATAACAATTGTTAACTTTTCCTATGAACCAGGCACTGTTTCAGGGATTTCAAATGTATTAATTCATTTAATCTGCTCAGTCTTATGGAGTGATAGCATTCCACACTGGGGAGGCAGGGAAGATTCCAGTGGCCCTGTGAGCCAGCCATCTGCAGGACAGTCAAGGAATAATGATATGTTATGTATTATATGTATACAATAAAGCACTTTACATGGATTATCTCATTTAATCCTCATTTAATAATTGCATTAATCCTTCTAACAATCTCAAGATTTCATGACTCTCAACAATTTCATGACTGAGGATACTGAGCTTACAACCATTAAGAAATTTCCCTAATGTCTACACTGTCACCAAACACTGTAGTTGGGATTTAAAATGAGGCAAATTGAGGGGTACCTGGGTGGCTCAGTCGATTGAGTGTCTGCATCAGGCTCCTTGCTTGGCAGGAAGTCTACCTCTCCCTCTGTCTCTGCCTGCCACTCTCCCTGCTTGGGCTCTGTCAAATAAATAAATCAATAAAAAATCTTATATAAAAAAATAAAATAAAATGAGGCAAGTTGAATCCACAGTGCAAGCTCTGAACAACAATGCTAGGGAACAAGTGGTTGTTCGTTTTGAGTTTAATTTTGTGCATTACTTATTACTGAATAGGCAATACTGTTGTTGATTTGATGTTAATCATACTGGACTTAAAAAAATTAAAATTTAAAAAAAAAGGTACCAAAGCATCTAGAGTAAAACATTTCTATTTTTAAAAAACTAGTGTTCCAAGTTTCTTGTGAACTTTCAGTGTTATTTTATGCCTACAGAAGCAAGTGTCTATAGATGTAGTTATATACAAGTCTGTCTATTCACATAGATGGATGTTCTTTTCAACTTTTTTTTTACATAATTAGAAGTTTCCTCTATGCCTTGTTCTTATCTTGCTATTTTCACTATCCTGGAGAGCATTCTATATTAGTACAGAATAATGGTAATAAAATAATAATATAGAATATTTACTATTATTAGTAATGTAAAAGGATAGAATAGAATAATAAAGGGCTTTCTCATTCATATTTGGGATGGCTGAATATTCTATTGTAAGTCTGTATTATAATTTAACTAGACCTCTATGCTGGGCATTCGAGTTGTTTTCAGGATTCTGCTGTTACAATGCTGTAGTGAATAATCGGGTATGTGGACTACTTCACACATGTGAGGAATACATTCCTGAAGGTGAAACTGCTGGGTCCAAGTCATGTACCTTTGTGATGTTAAGTGGTACTATTAAGCAATCTGTGACTAGTTAAAAGTGATTTTTTAAAAATGATTTTTTTCCTGAGTATAAAAACATACATGGTAGTTGTGGATAAAACCTAAAAGCAACCTTAATTCATAAACCTAAAGATATTCACTGTTAACCTATTGGTAGAATCTTTTGAGCCTCTTGTTATGTACGCATGTACACACCTTGAAGACCACACTATTTACCTAGTTTGTAGTGAGCCTTTTACACTGAACATTATATCATCATTTTTAATTTTATTTAAGTGTTCTTTACAAGTGGTATTTTCCATGATTGCATATTCTATGACCATGCCATAATTGATTTAACCTATATCCTCAATATTGGACACTTCCATTGTTTCCAAGTTTTAAAAACCTCTGCAATGAATAATGCTGTATGTAAATTGCTTCCATTTCTGTTTGATTTCATAGCTGCTTTTTATTCTAATCATCAGAATCAATGACTAGAAGTAGAAGTTAGATGAAAGAATATCAAACTTTTTCAAGTTCTTGTTAAATTGGTGTCCCTCTTGGAAGGTTGTACCAGTTTATGCTCCAACACCTTCATCTTACCCCCTTACCAACATGGATACTTACCTTACAGGAAAGTCAGCAAAAGGTGTATCTGTTGCTTTGCCCTTATGATTCGATAGGTAATGCTTATTTATCATAAACAACTGGAAAAGAACAAAACTTAACAAAAAAGCCCCCTCCCGCCAATCCCACAACTTTGGTCTAATCACTATTAAAATGTTGACTTTCTTTCTAGAGGCTTTTCTCCATTCAAATAATTTCCATAAGACTGTCATTAAATATGCTTAAAAACAAGACTTTTATTTTTGCCAAGTGTAAAGCTAAAAATGGCATCTCTTATTTGAAAATTTTGTCATATTTGTTACAAATATTTTTCTCAGTTTATCAATTGCCTTTTCCTTGTGTTTATGGTGTCCTGAATTTTTACGTGGTCAGATCTAGAGATCTTTTTCTGTCATCTCTCCCCCCAGCTCCTTTAAAAACTTCTTGCCATGGGGATAAGGGTGATGGGGGGGGGCAGTTAAGTGACATAAAAAAGGCAGAGTGTTAGGGACAACAGGATCCTAGCTGAGATCAGCAATATAAGGGAAAGAGTACTGGTTCGTGTTCATTTGTGGTCAGGCATTTACTGACACCTATTTATCACTGGGTGCTGTGGTTCTCTCCAGCAGGGTGATAAGGTGAGCATAAGCAAGAGAGGGGCCACACAAAAGGAACCCCACACTCATTAGCTGTCACTCCCCACCTCTTCCTCCCAGTTCCTGGCCTCTCCGTCTCTATGAATCTGCCTTCTCTGGACCACTCCTGTAAGCAGAATCATACAATACGTGACCTTTTGTGTCTGGCTTCGCTCACTTAGCATGTTTTCAAAGTTCACCCATGTTGTTCATTCCTATTCATGGCCAGATAATATTCCACTGTGTGGACAGACTGTGTCTTGTCTCTCCAGTCATCAGCTGACAGACATTTGGCTGGTTTCCAGGTTTTGTCTATTGTGAAGGAGGCTGCTATGAACATCTTTTTCAGTTCTGGATGGTATGAAGGAAAGACAGGAGAGCTTGACCTGCACTTGAGTGAGGCAGAAAGATGATCAAGAATCTGTGGGGGAGGGCTTGCCTGAGGCCTGTTTACTGACGGAGGGAGACGCACAGGACGTAGCTGGGCACCGTCTGCAGGGAAGGGAGCAGCTCCTGGGCCTCCTGGGTTCCCCTGCGCCCGGACAGTGCCTACAAAAGACAAAAATAGAACGCCTCCGAGCTCTGTGTTATCCAGGACAACCCAGATTTGATACAAGAAATGAGAGGCCACCGAAGGGCTCTAACTTGAACATGTAGCTTAGAATGTGTCTAGGCATTTCTCAGTTGTTTCTGTTTTAGTTTTCTGAGTTTTTACGGTTAGTTTATAAATAGCATGTCTTCTGTTTCCACACTTGACTTAGTGGCCTCCATTACGATCAGGCCTGCTCTCATTTCCACACCTCTGGCCGTTGCCAGGTAGGTCTCTCACTGCAACTGAAGCCATGAGCCTGGTCTTGGTGAAATGTGAGTGCGCAGTTCCTCACTGGAGCCCCAGAGGCCTAGGTCACAGTGACCTCACACTCGTCACACTCGGGACAGAGTGCAGCTGGCACGCCTCTCCTAGGCCATGCCCCTCCATGCCAGGCAGTTCTGTTGTGCTTTTTCCTTGCTGCACCATGAATATTTTAAAATATTTTACCTCATTTTTCTTCTCTCCTCTCTTCTTCCTTTACTGTGTGACACCCTGTCTGTACTCTTTTGTTAACTGCAGCCTGATGAGACTATGACAACTGTGTATTCACACTCAGACGGGCTATTTAATTACTGGACTTAATTACAGAGAGCGTTGGAATGGATTAAAATTTAAGCGCAAAGAGCACAAAAGAAAAGGCATCTACTGTGACTGACTGGGACACTCGGGACCCAGAAGTATCTACATCATTTTAAAGAATGAACTTTCGTGTTCAGACATAGCTGTGTGAGACTCCTCAGACTGGCTCTCCATGTCCCTAATGCTGGACTTCAGACCCAAACAGCAATCTCATCCTCTTTCCCACACCTGGTCCTCCTGGCTTGCAGCACCTGCACCCACCCAGTTGCCCAACCTAGAAACTGGCCTGTCCTCGGCTCCTCTCTCTGCACACCCGCCAGTTAGAGTCTTCTCTTTTTCCTCTTACGTATGTTGGGGTTGTGACCACTTACCTCGTCCTCATTGCCACCATCTCTCCCCTGGACCTCTGCCACCGTCAAGTCCCAACAGGTCTTCCCTGGCTCTTCCTCTGGTTTGGCCGATGATGTTGGAAGTCCCGGGGGCGGCCTCAGGAGAAATCCTGGAGCCTTCTTTGACCATGAGAGGAATCCAGAGGTTTAGGGACTGACGAGTATTGGATACAAGGGTGGCCATAGGGAGACTGACTTGTGTAATTTGGGGGTGGGGAATGGGTGGGGCTCTGGTCTAGAAGAGAGGTTGAGTCTGTGTTATCAGTCTATTCTTATTCCAATGATGTTTGCATGTAACGGATGGATGCTGACCTTGTCTCACTTAAATGACATCATTGCATCTGTTCCTGTGTGCTGGGTCTTGAGCAGAGTTAACTCCTCCTAAGTCAGCCCTTCAGTAGATCTGAAGTCAAGGAATCTGCTGGGGAGCTGTTAAGGTGCCCAAACCATCATTTCCCCTTCTTCAATAAGAAAACTCCAGAATTTTGGCTGGGTAGAGTAAGTCAGCCCTTCAGTAGATCTGAAGTCAAGGAATCTGCAGCTA
>NC_138382.1:59198869-59289740 GCF_054177405.1 Leptonychotes weddellii
ATTTAACACAGTATGAACAAAGGCAGGATTCTTTAGGACAATTAAAATCAGGGTGCACTTAGAATAAATTAACATCAAATTGTGTTTATATTCAGATAGCCTGATCCTCTCCTTTGAAATGAAATGGAGACCATTCTAACCGAGGGTGAATGCACACATTTGTTCTTCTATACAGAGACTCATTCTTTATAGAAACTCAACTGTAATTTGAATCAAGTTAGGAATCCTGAGAAACACTTACCATGGGCACACACACACACATCCACACACATCCACGGAAAACCCTCTAGAAGCTGGGTTTCCCATGGTTCCATGACTAGATCTTTCCTCAGAAGGGCCAAAGATTCTGAATATTAAGATGATATCCCATCTCCCCTCAGGAAAATCGTAGTGTTTCAAGTTTAATAGCTTGAAGTAGCAGCAATCCATGTAGTAGATTCAGTAGTCGACAATTCCAGTCTTGGGTTCTGCAGGGACAGCAAGAGGCAAGTGGAAACCCGAAGCACCCTGCTCCTAACGACGGGTGACAAGACGCACAGGGAGTCTTCATTCTCAGAGTCTCAACTGAAAACTCGCCGGAACCTACGTTACTAACCTGGTCCAGGCACTGTGTGAGCCCCTGAACGGGTCATTAATGCGGGGAGCAAGCGGGGCATTTTGGAAGTGATTTTCAGAAACACGAATATGGGAAGTGGGAGGGAGATGGGGCAGAAAAGGTAGTGCCCGCCCTTCAGCTTGAAATCCCACCACCCTACCACTGAGTACACTCATCAGGGTTCCCTTAGCATCGGCGGGTGAAAGCTAACAGTCCCATCTCTGCCTCGAAGCCCAGAAAGCTCAGCCCTTAGAGTCCTATACACATATACACACAAAACATCCAAGCAACTCCAAGTAGCCACACCCTCTTGTTTCTGGGAGGTCAACAGCACTGCTGGCCTCCCCTCTCAATTGCCCAAGGATGGTTTACAGGAACATGGTGACGTCTAGGGAGGAAGGCAATAGGACAGGCCCCAAACTGAGATCCCCTTTTGCTTATTTCTGAGGACAAACGGGCCTAAATGTTGCGGTAACTGCATGCGTATCTACACAGTTCCTATGTACACGATACCTCTTCTTTAGAACTTTAAAGTGCCTGGCTTCAAATGTGCTCATTCCTTCCCCACAGCCTACAAATTTCCTCTTGCTGCTTCCAGAGAGGTGTCTGTCCTTAAGGAGGATGCCCTTGGGAAAGAGGAATGAACGTTTTTCACAGTTGTCTTAACTGGGATCCAGCATTTGGACTAAGCCTTCTTCATAAACACGAAGAATTGCTTCACATACAAACTTGTACTGGCTCTGGAAAAGAAAAGAAAGCTGTCAGTCCACCCACAGCTCCATAAACAGGCCTCGCACCACATCTATGCTCACTCTTTCACATCCCTCACAAGTACTCTGAGCTCCCACTCTGGGCCAGGCCAGACCCTGCATACCTGCAGGGGACCCACAGTGGGGCAGACCCCCATGCAGCCATTATTCCTGCATCATGAGGGCTAGGGGCAGCTACCGGAGAGCAATGGGCAAAGCATCATGGAAGCCACAGCCGAGAGAGGAGCCAGCCCATTCCACGTGGCACAGTCAGGGCTCAGAGCCCTGGCCGGGAACACCTGGGCCCGGAAAGAGAGGCTGCACAGGTGGCCGGGCCCTGGGGGTGCGGGGCCTTGTGCCACGGTAAGGAGTCTGGACTTTGTCTTAAGCAGGGCCACCGAACGCTGCTCTGCAGGACATGGTTCTTTAAGTTAACCAACACCTAAGGACCTTATTTAGTGAAGTGTACAGGGTGAAAGAAAGCATTTCGACGGTGCTTCACCAGCTGGGAAAATCTACCCAGAAGATGCACTGTAAACACTGTGAACCGGCAGTGAGGTCTTTCATAACATGGAAGAGGGCAGAGAACGAGAGTCTTAATAACCTGATCTTGTCCTCTGAATTGTATTTCCTGAGTATAACAGAGAGCTCACCATCATTAGAGAAATGTTAGAAACTTTGTCCACGAGCTTGTGAGGGCACAGAGCTGGCTGCAATGTGGAATTCCCACTCCTTTCTTTGTTGACTCCATCTCCTCCTCCAGAAAGCCTTCCTTGACTTTCCAAAGTCTGCTTTTGACACTCTTCCATTGAGTTCTTAGACTCCCCTTGGACTTCCTCCATTACTGTTGAGATTTATAATGGACTGATCCAGTTTTCCCACCACATGCAAGCTTGGGTCTCTCCGGTGTGTGCAATTATCTAAAGGAATGTGGGATGGTCCCCATTTTGCAGATGGGGAAACTGAGGCTTGGAGAGAGGTTAAGGGACTATCCAAAGGCCACCCAGTATGTGGGGTAGCCTGAATCATGCTCTTTCTTCTACATCACCTGACCTGCCTCTCTTCAAGTTCTAGGGGAAACCCACGAGATTTCCTCTGGAGGACACTTGCAGTGTCAATAACCCAGATGTGACACACATGGGAGACAGCCCAAGGAGGAGAGAATAGGGCCGTGTGACACGTCCACTGAGCCAGAAGACTCATCCACAGACAGGCAGGTGGGGTAAAACCCTCAGGGGACTTTGCTTACTTCTGATGGACAAATGGTGGGCCAGTGGCTCGACCATGTAGAAGGCAACCAGGGCTGGCAGGAAGCACACCACGGAGGCAGCAAAGGGAAAGGGCAGTGAAAGACAGAGGTCACGTGGGGTGGGCTTTGGAGCCGCTCAGCCTCTGACAACCTCTGCCACCTTGGGCAAGTGATGCAGAGCCCTTGAACCTTGGTCTCTTAACAAGCAAAGCCCTCCTCCCAGGCCTGGCCCAGGGCAAGTGCCCAGAAAGTGTTGGCCATCATTACTACTTTTTTTTTTTTTTTAAGATTTTATTTATTTGACAGAGAGAGACACAGAAAGAGAGGGAACACAAGCAGGGGGAGTGGGAGAGGGAGAAGCAGGCTTCCCGCCGAGCAGGGAGCCGGATGTAGGGCTCGATCCCAGGACCGTGGGATCATGACCTGAGCCGAAGGCAGACGCTTAACGACTGAGCCACCCAGGTGCCCCCATTGTTACTACTTTTATCGGTGGATTTCTACTCACTGATGTCTGCACCATCATGGCACGCTGGTCTCGCATTTTCCGGACAACATCCAGTGGGTAAACAGGCAGGTTTCTCTCAATTAGGCATATGGCTGTTTCCATGGTGACCAGCACACCGGTGCGCCCTATTCCAGCACTGGGGGACAGAAGCAGAGACTTGGGATTTGCTCAGGCAGTATTTCTGCACAGCCCAGCTTAACTCCTAGCCAGTTCCCACATTTACTCAGAGCTTTCCTCCCCTGACCTTCAAGAACACAAAACACACATTCAGGGCATGCTCTTGAACAATTGAAAAGGTCTCTCCTCATATATTCTGAGGCCAGGGGCTTCAACACCAATGAAAAGAAACCCACATTTAAGTGTGGGCTGAGGGTGGGACTTTCTTCTTCTGGTCTACATTCAGGGATTTATGCTTTCATAAAATTCTACATTTTTTGAAATAGTGAAGAAATAAACAGCCTTCTTGTAAAAGCATCTGGTCTCGTGGGATTTAGGGTGCTCTTTGCCAACTTTCTCCAGGTCTTTCCCTCTGGAGTATGTGTATGAAAACAAGCAAAACCAGAGAGCCACAGTACCTGCAGTGAACTAACACGGGGTCACCACCCACTCGCAGGGACCTCACAGAGTTGACAAACTCCAGAAAGTCTGAGGAGTCATCAGGAACGCCGTGGTCGGGCCACGCGACGTACTGGAGATGCGTCACAGTGTGCTCTTCCCCGGTCTGTAGAAGATGCAGGGTGGCCTTGGTGAGTCCATCCAGAAGGTGGGTGGGCGGGGGGACCCCGGCCTCAGCTACGGTGGTCCTGTCTCCGGCTGCCCCTCCACTCGCTGCGCACAGCCCCGCCAAGGCCCCTGGAAACCCGCACTCACCCTCCGCGCATCCATCCACTCCCATGCACCCATCCTCCGGGACACGGCTCAGGCCACGCCTCCGGCCCCCCTCAGGACGGCTTCCTTCCCCACTTCTGCCCACTGCAACTCCTTCCCTTTCGCTCCAACGGCACTTGCCATTAGGGCCACACACACTGGCTTTTTCTTTTTTCAGGGGGGGCAAAATATACGTAACACGAAGTTTACTATTTTAAGCATTAAGTGTATAGTTCAGCGGCATTAACTACATTCCCAGGGTGGTGTAACCATCACCACTAGCTATTTCCAGAAGTTTTTCATCTTCCCAAGTGGAAACTCTGTAGCCATGAAGCACTGACTCTTCAATCCCCCTCCCCCCAGCCAGCCATCATTCCACTTTCTGTCTCTCAGATTCTGACTACTCCACGTACTCCATACAATCGTACAATACTTTCCTCTCGTGACTGGCTGGTCTGACCTAGTAGAACGTCTTCAAGGTTCATCCTTGCTATAACATGCATCAGAATTTCCTTCTTTGCAAAGCTGAATAGTACCCCACCGTATAAACAGACCACATCTTGTTTCTCCATTTATCTGTCAGTGGACACTTGGATGTTCCCACCTGCGGATTGTGAACAGCGGTGCTGGGAATGAGGGTGCCGGTTCTTTCACAAGTCGGCTTGTACATTTGCTGAAATGCTCACCAGGTGAAAATGTAGAACAGATCTGGAAGCACCGCCCTATCCAGGACCACGGTGGATGCTGCTTTAGCACCTGTCTCTAAGCTGTGCCCTCCCTCCCCAGCCTCTCCCTGCAGGGGCGCGGCTTACCTCAGTGTTGGTGACCAGCATTTCTCGGAACACATAAGCGATGGTGCAGTCCTCTGACTGACATCGGATGTGAAAGTTGCCGTGTTCCATGACATCGGGAGGATCGGGCCAGTACTGGTGACATTTGGTCTGCAAGGGAACCACCGGGTGTGAGCTAACCTCCACTGTGGGGGTGGTGCACATGAGCCTGCACCTGGACGGACAGGTGGGGCATGTGGCCAGCACCCTCACACTCACACCAGGTACTCTGAGAGCTGCTGGTGGAAGGGAGACTCAGGCAAAGCCCATCTGCTCTGTGTCTGTTCCCTGAGGGCGGCAGAGGAGGCTCCCCTCCTCTCCTAGAAAGTAGGGTGGGGGTGGGCCTGCCAGGGGCCAGGCCACAGCTCTCCAACCAGCCTGGAGCTGCAGCCTGGAGGATGAGTACAGAGCTCATCCTCCTTATCACCAGGGTCCGCTTGCTGGAAGAACAGGAGAGGCCTCAGACACGGTGCCTTGACATAGGAGCAACCTCTCCTCCTCCTCCGTCCTCCATCCCCCATCAAGCCCACTCCTGGCCCTCAGGCCCCTTCTCTGCTCTCCACACCCCCTTCCACCTCACCCTCCTTCACCATCCATCCCCTACCCACTTGAGTAGAAGGCCTCAAGGCCCAGCGGTTACGAGCACACAGTGGGAAGCCAAACTCCACTGGACTCACTTTCTCCTCTACCTGCTAGCCTATGACTTTGAACCTGCCTCTCAACCTCTTGGATTTTCACAGTTTTCACTGGATAGATGGGGACAACACCTGCTTCCCAGATGGTGACAGAGGCCGGAGGTAATGGTGAGCAGAGCCAGGCTCACTGTGGGGGGCCAGGTTACCATTGTTGCTATGAGCCCCCCATCAACTTCAGTAAGGGTGATCAGAAATCCCATAGAATTCCCAGTAAAAGAAGTTCCCAAACAGAGACAAACATCCCTTTACATTCAAGCAGAGTCCCCTAGGCCCTCAGAGGCTTTTGTCCATGACTCACAGAGCTGACACACTCCCCAGATGGCAGATGGGGAGCCCCAGCCTCAGAGGGGTTAAACGACCTGCCCAAGGTCGTAGGGCTGCTGCATCTTCCCCCGCAAGCTCAGGCTTCCCCGCAGGCTCACCGAGAGCCCACTGCCTCTCCCTGTTTTTTATCCTCCCTTCCAAATCCTGAAGCTTGGGCCACAGCTGTCTTAGCTCTTGCCTCCGGCTTCAAAGCAAAACTCAGGGCCAAGCTGTCCATCTCAACACAGTGCCATCAAATTCTGACTCATTCAATTTTTTTTTTCCCTCTAGGCCTATAGTTGCTGGGCCCATCTTACATAAAAATTATATTTGTGTACAGCTAAAAGGGGCTATAAACCAACAGATGCACGTGATTTGTCTAGAACAGCTTTTCTATTCTTATTTTCAAACGTCACAGGGAATATTCAAAATTAAAGTATGCGGCCGGAAAGTTGGAGTTAAGAATTTACTTGTAAACCTTACATATGGGTGTGTGGGCTAGTGGCCATTTCCCAACTTCCCTTAGACGTGAAGGGGCTACTGTCCCCAGAACCCAAGGCAGAGTCGACACCCACTGGTCTACATCTGCCTCATCCTCACAGGGTGCTGGGGAACATCATCAAAACGACACGACCCCACACTGGCCCGTGAGTGGGACCTGGGCACTCAGAGGCGCCTCCCCTGCTCCCTGTACTTAGAATGTGGGTTCTGCTTGCCTTTCCTGCTCCCAGAGGGTGCTGTGAGGACACGGCCTTAAGACAGTAATGTGGTGCTGGAAACACCTATCCATAGACGTAACCGAGCCCAGGTAGGGCCACTTTCTAAACTTTAAAGATTTGACGGGAAGGTGCGGGGACCCATTTGTCTCGCTGCTACCCAAGACAAGCCTTGTAAGTTCCCTTCGCTTATTAAAACCGTCACCTACCAAGGTGGAGTGGCCCGCCTCTTCCTTCGGTCTCCCCCTGCCCTCTGCATACGGGGGCTGGCTTCAGATCACACCTGGGCAGCTCCCGGGAAGGCTCTCTGCTCTAGACTCCCAAGCGTCCTGCCCACAGGACTGCTGATGCGAAGGGTCTCTGAGGTGATCAGCCCATACAAGGCAGAGCCACAGATATCTATTTCCAGAGACTCCCAGTGAATCTGACCAGAACTGGACTCTCTACCCCTTGATCAAATTTAGGTTTTAAGTCTATTTGGATCTCCAAGCACTGAGGGTGTAGTAGAAAGAGCAAGGAGTCTGTGGAAACCCTGAGTTTCAATCCTGGTTAATAAGCTCCACTAACCAACTGTGTGATCCTGGGCAAGTTACTAGACTTCTTTGAGTCTCTGTTTCCACATTAATGCTGGCTGTGGGGCGTGAGGATGCTAACAACTTAAGCCTACTATCTCCTGACTAGGGTATGCCCAGCACTAAATGGTACTTTTTATGGACATTAGCTTGGCCTCAAAAAACCCTACGAGGTAGGTATTATTAGTGTCTATTTTGCATATGAGTAAACTGAGGCTCTGAGCGTGACTCTACGCAGATCATACATATCAGAAGCGGTGCATACATAGATGTAAAAAATAATTTTTCACCCAGAGGAAGCAACCCTGATGGAAGGTGCAGGAGAATGTTTTTTCAATAGAAGAGCGATACTTCTATAGGTCTTTTTTCTCTATGAGGAAACCTGTGAACCTGAAGGGAGACTATCACGAAAAACATTTTGGGTGGGAATGAAACCAGGCAGAAATCAAGGCGATGCTGCAGTGGGAGCACCTCACAGGTTGGAGGAGACCCCACTCGTGGACGCACCTGCTGGGCACAGCCGTGATCAGGGACTCTGGCCAGCCACACGTCCGCGGGGAGGCCCACTCTACTAAATGCACGGTAGGGGAAAAAGGAAATGGGGCATGCTGAAAACCTCAACTCTCAGAACAAGGAAGGGGTGAAGCTGCTGGCCTGGCGAGAACCCATGGGTGGTGGTGAGGAGCAGATGAGGGACCTCAGGATAAAGGGCTCGGGTCAGCTGAGGGTTCGTAACAGGAGAGGGAGGAAACACGTAGCCTGGATTTTTAGAAGAACAGGTTTCTAACAATCGATACACAGTGGGAGTAAGTCCCCAGGGCCCGAGATAGTGAAGGCAATACTGACTCAGGAGAAGGGGCCGGCTGGGAGGGGCTCACGGGCTGGGAACCAAAGAAAGCCCCTGGGTCACAGGGAGACCTCAGAGGAGCTCAGGTTCAGAGCAGATGCCAACAAAAGGCAGGGAGGTGGGATGTCCTCAGAACAGAGCAGGAGGGGCAGGACCCGTAAGAGCAGGTGGTGGACGCAGGGCCTGTGGGATGGAAGAAAGGGCCTTTCTGTCCGGGCTGGAACAAACAGGAGGAGGGAAGAGGGGCTGCTCTGCAGGGCGGATCGTCTGTCACTCACCACGCCCGCAGCAGCTTGTGAATGACCTCAGAGCTGGGAAGGGGAGAGCCAACTTGACAGGGGAAAGAGAAGCCCAACCCAGGGGAGGGCACTGCGTCCCGCTGCGCCCAGAGACCTCGTGACACAGGAGAGTGGCACCTCCATGAATACTCTGAGAGAACTTCCAGGCACCCAGAAGTCACAGAACAACAGAGGCAAGCAGAGCACAGGTTTCGAATGGGGAGCCTCGCAGGCTGTGGAAACGAGAAGGCGACAAAGGTGACGTTAGTCACCTACAAAATAGCAGAAATGGCCCAGAGCAGGGTCTGCAGAGTGTGGGAGCTGCTGGTACAATTGGGGGATTCAGTAACACGGAACTGCATGCACGGGGGGAAAGCAAATTTTTTTTTTTTTTTTAAGATTTATTTATTTAGTTTTAGAGAGAGAGTGCGCTCCAGTGGGGGGGGGAGGGGCAATGGGAGAGGGAGAGAGAATCTTAAACAGGCTCCACACTCACTGCAGAGCTTGATGCGGGGCTTCCTGAGATCATGACCTGAGCCTAAACCAAGAGTTGGATACTTAACCGGCTGAGCCACCCAGGTGCCCCAAGCAAATTTCTTCATATGTGCCAAGGATTGTCTTGAGGGTGGCTTTAACATCACTTCCCTAATTTTTATGAGAGACGGAGAGTGTGTGTGCACACATTCATATGTGCCAGGCTTTGGGTTCGGAGTCTGCAAGGCAAGGCATGAGTACTCACTTAGAATTTAATAACACTGTTCTCTCTCTCTCTATATATATATATTATTTTTTTTTTTGAGTAGGGTCCACTCCCAGAGTGAAGCCCAACACAGGGCTTGAACTCACAACCCTGAGATCAAGACCTGAGCTGAGATCAAGAGTCAGACGTTTAAATGACTGAGCCACCCAGGCACCCCTGGGGTCTTCGTATTTTTATGCATACCTTCTCCTTATGGCATGTGATATTTGGCTTCCATTTAAGGCATATCTTTCAAAATAAATTTATTAAAGCAAAAAAAAGGTAAGTCAATTTAAAGAAAAAATAATACTATAATAAAATAAATACAGTCTAGTACCAGCAGTACCTGTTAAGGTGGTCCCCAAAGTGCTACCTCTGCTAGCTGACATTTATGTAATATTTATTGTGTGCCAAGCACCCTTCCAAGAAACCTACCTGTATTAACCCCTGACAATCCCACAAGATAGGCGCTATTATTATTCCATTTTTCCCAGAGGTTTTGTAGTTTTCCTAAGTCACACAGGTAGGAAATGATAGAGCCGGGATCTGAATCTGAGTCTGCCTTCTTGCCCACCACAGCACAGAGCAAGAGGGCTGTGAGTGCTTCAGAAAGAGAGAGGGCAGGACTGTGAGTCAGCCAGGGTTTCCTAAGTTCAAAAACAGGTCCAAGTCTCTTCATTTCCTATTCAAAATGAAATCAGAAAATCACAAAAAATAAAACAAAATATAAAACAAAAATTTAAAAAAATAGACAAAACCGAGACTTCTGGACAAGGAGATCAGGTGATGCTTTGTGATTTCAGGGAAGACTTGGACAGTCTCTCAGGGTAACAGGGTTAAGACAAGGTGGAGAAATGCAGGGGCTGGGAAGAGAGCTGGAGAATTACAACTGCTCCCCAAAGGGAGGTTCTAGAAGGAGGTTTCTACTGCCTCTTGAGGAACCTTCACGTTTTTTAACAGTGACTTACGCGAAGAGAAGAGATTCTGATCAAAACTGTCAGTGACAAGAAGCTGAGAGTGACAGCCGACACAAAGAACAACAGAAAGAAAGCCCCGAAAGCCCCAAAAGCCCCAGAGAACACATGACAGGCCAGATCCGATGGCCGAATCCAACCAGTGATGATGACACACAAAACAACACTAACATACGCTGGACTCTTGCCACATGCGATTCTCTAAGCTTTTTGCATATACCATCTCCGTCTTTACAAACCGTCCGAGATGGGCACTATTATCACCTGCACTTCATATACAGGGAAACTGAGGGCCAGAGAGGTGAAGTAACTCGCTCAGCGGGAATCAGGTTGTGAACCCGGATCGTCTGTCTCCAGAGCCCCGGCAGCATTCTCTATGCAGCTTTCAAGAGTCAAGGGCAGAGTACAAAACAGGGCAATTGGCCCGAGAGCAACACCAAGACAGAGACCAGACACTTTCTGCTGGTCACAGGATTAATGGAAGCCGAGCTTATAACCTTTGACAAAGTCTAAGGTTATTTTCAGATACCTAAAAGGCCAGTGCCTAGAAGAGAGGGGTAAAACTTATTCTGTGTCTTCCAGGTGGGAGAAGCAGGTGGGGTGGAGGTTCAAAGCCATGTAGATTTCAGCTAGTTGTAAGGAGGAATATACATATATTTTGAATTGGAGCTGAACACCCATAGGATGAACCCTGGAGGTGTTTTTGCAGAAGTGGGGAGCCCTCTGCCTCGGACAACACACAGAAGTCCTTTGCAATCCACGGGGCTCTGCAGAATTAGTTAGGAATTCTTATTTTGCTGTTTCAGGTGAGAGTGTAGACTGTTCTCAAACATACTATTCATTCTAATCTGCATATTCTGATTTTCGGCATGGATCAACTTGGTATTCTGAGCAATGTACCAAGGAGGGAGGCCTGGGAGGAAGCAGCATACGAATCATTCAAAGCAGGTGGCTCAAAGTTAATTTATATCGGATTTTGGAATGGGTTTCTGAATAAATGTTTCCTAATGAAGATATCTTGCTGTATGCACAAGTTAAGAGAATGCACAATACAGGTATCCCTTGCACAGTGACTTCTGTTCTATAACCAGTGATCTGCTCCTCTGGAAAATGCACGCCCCGCTAAGCACAGTGTGGTGCTCATCACTCTCCTAATCAAGCCCTTCTTCCTCTTTTTGCATCGGGTTTTGCTGCATCACAAGTGAAGGCTGACAGAGGCTGTAATTTCTCCTACTTTTTATGGCCACTGTCGCACCCACACTGCTCTTCTCAGAACCAGCGCTTGTCCTGGGTGGCTGAGGCTATAGTCAACACGGGGGTTCTGGGGCAGGTGAAGTGAGACAAGGGGAACAGGCTTCTGGCTTGTTATAATGGATCTGAGACAGGAGTGGGAGGGGCTGTCTGATCACTTGTTAGCTCGGGGAAAGCCAGGGAGTGGGCAGGAGTGCTGAGCTGCCCCTCACTCAAGGTGTCTATCAGTAGCTCTCTAAAGGAGACTTAGGGGTCACATAGGGGCTGGACCAGGGGGCATTAAAGACCCTTTCCAGGTCTGAGATTCATGTTCCACAGGGCAGTTTGTGACATACCCACGTCTGAATTGGAAATCAAGCCACTTACCCGCCCTCGCTCTGTGAGAGTCGTCAACATGACAATGAGTGATAACTTCTGATCCCAGACGACTTGCCAAAATTGTGCACAGGTGTGTGGCAGGGGACCCTGAGCAGCAATGTACTTGTTCACAAGGTTAGCAGCAGGAATTTCCATCTGGCAAGAGATTGTTCAGGCATTAGTACCCGTCACCGCGACAAGGTGGACACGGAACTGGATCTTAAACTCTTCTAGTTGGTGCCTGACATCACACCAGAATATCCCATCAATTTACAGCCAACAGGGAAAATCAAAGAAAAAGCTATTTTAAAAAATCCTTGAAAGATGCCTGACGATGACGCTAGCATTAGCTACTTAAGGTAAAGCCGTACGACACGCAGCAGGCGATAATCAGACACGTACCTACAAGACGGCAGGAGAGTTTCAATGACCTTTACTGCTATATCCTAAATATAATTGATATTGGCCATCTGTATTTTCAGCAATACATACCAGTCCTCATGCCCAAATCTTTCCCCACACAGGGCTTTCTATCAAAATCCACTGACTTTCTCTGGTGCACAGACCATACAGGCTTATACCCCCACAAACACTACGCCCTGCTTTCTGCATGGCTGCCAATGCTCGTGTCCTTGAGTTGACCAATCCTTCCCCCACCCCAGCCTTACTGACATAATCAACAAATAAAAATTGCACGTATTTAAGGTGTACAACAGGATGGTGTGATATATGCATATGTTGTGAAATGATCACCACAATCAAGTTCATGAACACATCCATCACCTCACCCAGTTACCACTTGAGTTCATTGATGTTAAACGTCAAAATGTTTTCAACTGTCCTCAGTGTCCCTCCCCCATCCTGCTCTGCTTGCATTTCTTCCCTCTGAACGGAGTCATTTCTATGAAAAACATTCAGAACCTGCTGAGCTTTGAAGCTCCTCATCTTAGATGGGGAAGGCTAAGAGAGGCGCCTAATTCATAGTTTGGTTGATACTTGGGTTAATGGCTTCTTCAACCCTGGTCTTAGCTCCCTCATATCCTCATGGTCAAGGAGACCGGACTGCGTGACCTTGCTGACCCCACCAACTCTGATGCTCTGCTCTCAAGACACCAGGAATGGTGAAGGGAGAGTCAACGAATTCCACAGATGTTTTGGAATAAATGGAATCACTGATAGGATCCATTTTTATTAGGTAGTTCTTGATATTTTGCTATAACTTGAGAACTTGAGAAATCATCTGTTCATTTAGATCAGGGTTGGCAAACTGTGGCCTGAGGGCCAAATCTGATAGCCACTTTGCAAGCTAAGAGTGTTTTGGGTTTGTTTTTTTTTTTTTTGAGATTTTTTTTTTAAAGATTTTATTTATTTATTTGAGAGAGAGTGAGAAAGAGAGAGAGAGAGAGAGAAAGAGCACAAGTAGGGGAAGCTGCAGAAGGAGGGGGAGAAGCAGGTTCCCTGCTGAGCAGGGAGCCCAATGCCAGGCTCGATCCCAGGACCCTGGGATCATGACCTCAGCCGAAGGCAGATGCTCAACTGACTGAGCCACCCAGGTGCCCCACGGTTTTTTAAAAAAGATTTTGTTTGTTTAGAGAGAGTAAACAGGAGTTGGGAACAGAGGGAGAGGGCGAGAGAATCTCAAGCAGACCCCACTTGGAGTGCGGAGCCAAACTCAGGGCTCAATCTCATGACCCTGAGCATCACGACCTGTACTGTAATCAAGAATCAGATGCTTAACTGACTGAGCCATCCTGGTAACCTGCAAGCTCAGAGTGCTTTAAAAAATATTTTTACATGGTTGCATTTTAAATGGTTGTGTAAGTACCTAAGTAATATCCTCCATTTTGCCTCAGCTTGCAAAGACCAAAATGTTTATCACCTGGCCCTCTACAGAAAAAGCGTGCTGACTCCTGGTTTAAATGAAGAAAATGAGGTTCAGAGAGGCCAAGTGAGTTGTCCAAGATGCATTTGCAGAGTGAAATGAAGGCCTTTCCCACAATACGTGAAATCTTTTTACCTTTTCTTTTTGGGTTATATGCACAAGTGGTTTTCTTCCCCTTATTTTTAGGTGGGATGTACAGTAATAACATGGGGGGAGGGGACACAGAAAGTTACAAGCATACCACTGGCAAAAAAAAAAACAAAACAAACCCAAAACAGCCAAAAAACAAAAACCCCACAAAAATGTCAGCAGTTGAGGACAGAAGGCATGTGGACGATGGGAGTCAGAGACACGGAGTCTGAGTTTTGGTCTCACCTTCTGTTAGCTTTGTGACTTTTCAAATTATTTAATCTCTCTGAACCTTAGTTTTGTCCTCTGTAAAATGAGACTATTGTGCCTTCCCTCAGGGGCTGCTGAGGTGCTGAAATGAGGGGGCGAACAGGGAAGCACTTCGTCCACCGCAAAGCACCACCCATGCCACGATCATGCTTGGGACAGTGATCAACGTGCTCTTAGTATCCAGACTCTTGACTTACGTTCACATAACTTGCATTAATATAATCTTCATTTCCCTGCAATAAGACCCGGGTGGTGTCGTCTGTGGGGGAGAAAAACAATTTACCGGTTATCCCGAGCATTATTTTTATCATGCCAAGGAAACAAGAGTTCAGTCCCCAACCCCATCTGCAGCTCTCGCCTCATTAGCATAAACACTATTCCCCAACTGTTCCGAGTCTGACATGGCGGCAATAAAGACGGTGGTGTTTACAGACACGCTGAAAATCGTTCCAGAATACCAGACAATCTGTTTTAAAAAGGGAAACATTATCTCAGCGTGTTGGGGGAGGGTGGGAGGGGGAGGGAGGCATTCACACCGGATACTCACAAGGCAGCACATCTTTGTATCGGTTTTTGTCCAAATTTTGAGGCAGCTTTGCAAACGTGATGGCCAGACCGGGCTTCTTTCTGTAGAGTTGCTATATAACAAATACAGAAGTGAGGAAAAAACCCCAAAAAATCAACATTGCAAAAAACAGCTATGGAGAGAGTGTGGAAAAATACTTTAACCATAAAGTCTACCACTCCTGGCACTAGATCCTAACATTTAGAAGTGATTAGGTACTGCATTTTATTTTTTGAGAGAGAGAGAGCAAGTGCAAGTGGGGAGGGGGAGAGGGAGAAGGAGAGAATCTCAAGCAGACTCCCCACCCAGTGCAGAGCCCAACGTGGGGCTTGATCTCACCACCCTGAGATCTTGACCTGAGCCAAAATCAAGAGTCAGATGCTCAACAAACTGAGCCACCCAGGCACCCCTATGTGCTATATTTTAAAAGAAAACTCTTCCTAAGAAGTAATTTTACACTCCCATGAGAAACTGACAACATTCACTTTTTTCTTTCTTTTTTTTTTTTTAACATGAGGATCTTTGGGGAAAAGGAAGCCATAGGAAGGGGTCTGAGTCACCAGATAATGGATCATGGTAAGTAAAACCTCGTCTTTATGACAGTTATTTGACAAATGCTAGAAGCAAGTAGAGAAAGGAAAGGATCCTGACTCAAAGTTACATGGAAGCCATTTATATTAGTCTAGAAACATTTCCCTCCAGTTCAGTGGAGAGAACCGTGTTCTTAACTAAAGAACAAGAGCATTTCATTCATCATTAAGAAGTCTGTTTCCACAGTAAAAAGGGTAAACCTCATTTAAAGAGGTATGTCCCTGTGCATTTAATAACTAGCAAAAAATGCAATTAAAACTATCTGTACATCTGTAAGCGCCTACTGGATACATCTGTGTGGTTTCCTCAATACGATTCTGACAACAGCTCTGTGGGAGGGACTGAGAGGACCCTTATTTTACAAGCAAGCAGAGATTAAATATCTTGCTCACAATCACAAACATCTGACTCAATGTTTTTTTTCTTTTTCTTTGAAACCACACTATGGAGGTATGATTGTCATGTAAGAAGTGGTACGTATTTCATGTACACAACTTGCTGAGTCTGGGGATAAGTATACACCAGTAAAACCACCACCACCACAACGGCCACAGACACATCCATTCCTTCCCAGTTTCCTCCTGCCCTTGAGTTTTTTTTTTTCTTTTCCTAAGATTTTATCTATTTATTTGAGAGAGAGCACATGAGTGGGGGGAGGGGCAGAGGAAGAGAGAGAAGCAGACTCCCTGCTGAGTAGGGAGACCGACTTGGGGCTCCATCTCACGACCCTGAGATCATGACCTGAGCTGAAACCAAGAGTTGGGTGCTTGACCAACTGACCACCCAGACACCCCTCACCAGTGTTTTTTTTTTTTAATTAACTTTATGAAAGTTTAAAAACAACACAACTTTTCTTCAATATTGAAAGTATTCTTTTCTTCCCCCAGAAAATCTGGGCAATTCAGACTGGGATAAAGAAAAAAAATTACCAGTAATTTCACAACCCCCAAGATTACCCTTTTCATAGGTTTTCTCTAGTTTTCTATGCATACATGTATACAAATAAACATAAGTACACATGTATACACATAAGACAGAGACACACATTTTTAAAAATAAAAAATGAGACTCAACTCCATATTAGCACTTCCTATACTATGTTCTGTGGAACACGAGTGTTTTGAAAGATGCTAATAGGTATTCCTTAGAAAGTTTCAAGGTCAAAGAAATTTGGAAAATACAAGTCATCTTATGTTCTATGAATCTCCAAGAAGCCCAGCCCTGCAGTACTTCAGCTTAATTTAATTCTGATTAGCTAAGCATTTCTCAAGCTCATTTGGAGGCCATGGAGGATCTCACATCTCATAAGAAGTATTCTGGGAAATACTACCGTAATTTTGAAGCCTGTTTTTTCCTACTTATTATAGTGCCTAGTTTCCCATGCCATTATCTTCTAAATATTCTCTACATAAAATGATTTTTACTGGATTAATTTATAGTTTCACATAATTCAACTTTTACTCTACTTTTTGATTAGGTCGTTTTCAAAGTTTTTACTCCTATAAATTTCCAGAATTACAGCATCAAAACATATTTTTAGGGACTCTGATATGTATAACTAAGTTGCCCTACGGGGGTGTATGAGAATGCTTAGTCCATCAAATTGCGGCCAACATCATCAATGTGTTTGCAATTTGAATAAGAAGGCTGAACAGTATTTTCCACCAATATTTTTGCAAACTGTATTTCTTGTTTTGTAAACTGACCTCTTTGAGTCTGTTTCTCTTATTAGTTCTTTTTCCATTAAATAAATAAGCTGCACAGAAATCACCAGGAGAGAATTAGCATTGAGATTTCTGGCCAAAATAATTGTGTCATGTCTTATACATTTACCAGATGTTTAGAATTTGCAATCTCTCCCCCAGCTCAGCTACTGAACTTCATAATTTCAGTTCGTAACAATCAAGTAGCCACTGAACAACTTCTTAAATGTCTGCCAGCTTTAATGGACAGAGACCATTCTAGAAATAAATTCATGTTTTATTGGAAGGTTTGATTTGATACTGTAAGGAGACTGTCTGAGTCAAATTTCCCCAAATGACCTTTTGGTTCTAACTGACTAACTGCATGGAGGTAAAACCCAATTAAGTGAATATAATCAGTAAAGCTAAGCCGAAGGTTCAAAGATTTTTTTTCCCAAATAAAATCATAAATGTAATCAACTTGAGATGGTCTAGCAGAAAAGCACAGATCTAGCATAAGGCTTTAATTACAAGAAGTATATAAATACATCTCAGCAGTAATGATCTGTTGATAAGATTGTTAAAGTACTAAAATAAAAAATAAAATGGCAGTGTTTAAACATTTTTAAATGTGCACACCCTGGGCTTTATCTGACAGGAATGCATAAAGATTCATATCAAAGAAATTTCCCCATAGCAAAGTATTTTTTTATTAGCAGAATACTGGAAACAGCCTGAAAATCTCCCAATAGGGAGAAGTGTTGCCTTAAATTATGGCACAGTGATACCACAAAAATATGTGCAATGAAGAGAATAAGATTAAAGTACAGATTTGGAAGGATATTAATTTATCTATTTTTAAGTGAAGAATGCAAGTTACAGAATAAAGTGGTGATCCCTTTTATATATAACAGCACATACACATAACACGTGTATAATGTATATGTGTGTGCACTTTTGTGTATAAAATATATTTGCATGAGCACCAGAACAAGTGTGGAAGGACAGGCACCAAGTAGTTATTTGTAAATTGTAACAAAGAGCAAGAAGCTAAAGAAGATGGGAGTCAGGAGATAATTCTACTTTGGACTATTTCTGAATTACCTGAATTATTAAATGCATATTATTTCTTTTTTTTAAGCTTTTACTTAAATTCTAGTTAGTTAACATATAATACAATATTGGTTTCAGGTGTAGAATTTAGTGATTCATCAATTACATATAACACCCAGTGCTCATCACAAGTGCCTTCTTTAATGCCCATCACCCATTTACCCCACCCCTTGCCCACCTCCCCTCCAGCCAAATTATTTCTTTTCTTTTTTTTAAGATTTATTTATTTGAGAGAGAGAGAGAGCATGTGAGCGTGAGTGATCAGGGAGAATCCCAAACAGACTCCCCGCTGAGCATGGAGCAGGACACTGGCTCAATCCTATCACCCTGAGATCATGACCTGAGCCGAAACCAAAAGTCGGATGCCCAACCAACTGAGCCACCCAGGAGCCTCAGACAAATTATTTCTTAAATTCAAATGACTGAATGAGAAAAAAAAAACAAAACTAGAATAGATCTATACACAAAATTTCAAAATTCAACAAAAAGCTGGGTGAATAGGAAGATGATTTTTGGGGCCTTCAGAAAGTAGGACAACAAGCTCATAACATGTCAGTCTTGCCAAGGTGAACACTGAGCCCTATTTCTGCTGAACTGCTTCAAGTCCTAGTCATCCACTTAGCTTGTGAAGGTGTTAAGAGTTGGTTTTCAGCTTCCTTTAATTTACTGACTTTTTCTCCAGACCCCGTGAGCTGCTCAGCAGGCTATGAAAACAGTACCCTGAGAAGGGGGGTCCAGGGTGGAGAGTGAGGTGTTGGAAACCCAGGTATGTCTTTCCAGAAGGGTCAAGGATGGAGGGAAAAGAATTAAAGACCATCAGCCAGAATTCAGACAAGCCTCTTTCAAGAACTATTCATTGTAAAAGGACACTTGGTTTGGGTTAATCCCAGGCTAAAGGTGTGTGAGGCGAGCAAGAGCTCCAGTCACAATTCTGCCCTAAAACGAGAGCAACCAGGAGCCTGGCGAGGGAATCCCAGGGGCAGTGGGTTAGAAGTTGTAACAGTTTTATCAAAAACTATTAATTTTGGGGCGCCTGGGTGGCTCAGTCGTTCGGCGTCTGCCTTCAGCTCAGGTGATGATCCTAGGGTCCTGGGATCGAGCCCCGCATCGGGCTCCCTGCTCGGTGGGAAGCCTGCTTCTCCCTCTCCCACTCCTCCTGCTTGTGTTCCCTCTCTTGCTGTGTCTCTCTCTGTCAAATAAGTAAAATCTTTAAAAAAAAAACTATTAATTTTTAAATCCTAAAGTGCTTTGTTCTCATCTTATTAGAGTGTAGTTCTAAAAAGCTGTGAAACTAAGGGTAAATTATAAAAAGATCAGCTGAGAATGGCTTGTTATGGAACAACCATATTTAAATTAGCGCCAGTATCACTGGCTCTGGCTTCCAAAGACAGAAAGCTGAACAGTGGAAGCTAGACCTCTCCAACGCAGGACCGCTGGCATGGGTAAGATGATGTGGTTTTCCAGTCTAAACATTTCTTCTTTGAAAAAGTCCTCTAATATTACAGAGAGGGCATCAGGAGAGGACTCTGATCTCCTCAGACTACTGGCCCAAGCCAAGGTGTGAAATCTGGTCACCATCCTCAGAAGAAGGCTTCCGACACCCCCCGGGCTCTGACCAGTGGAGGCAGGCAAGGCCTCGCACGGGGGAATCGAATATCCCGTCAACTCTACGACCAGAGAAAGGGAGAATTCTCGAAGGCTGAGAACCCAAAGTGGGGGCGAGCGGTAGAGAGAAAAAGGGAAAAGACAGGGAGGAAAAAGAAAAAGGAGGGGGAGTTGAAGGGGCAATGGGCAAGGAGAGATCAAACAGTAGAAAGACTCCCTTTCACTCCCTCAGCAATGACTAGGATCTACTGCAGGGCAATGATTTTTTTTTAAAACAGCTGCTTACGTCCTACTTCCCGTATCAAGCACCCAATGGCAGTCTTCATGAAGGCAGGCATCTTGTTTGTTTTTGTTCACCACCATAAGCCCTAGGCCAGCACTGTACCTGGCCCATAGTATGCGTTTAATCAAAATGTGTAGAGTGAAGGAAGAGCGGGGTCTGTAGCTTTGAACAGAGGGTGCAGACCACTGAGTGAAGCATGACAAGAGGCGTCATGGAGCCATACAATTAAGCTAAGGGTAACTCCTTTTTCATGAAGACCTCGAGAGGCTGTTTCCCTAGTAGTACTTTGTAGACATAATTCACTACTCAGGGGCAGTTTGTCTACACTGGGAACTCCCCCTTTCCCTTGTCTCTGTCCCAGCCAAAGGGCAAGGGACACTGCCTGGTGCCTCCCCCTAAATTCCCATAAAGGTTTGCTGAAACAAACTAACACTATTGCTGGTAATTTGGGGACCTTCAAAAGTGCTACTTGAAGCAGATCCCACTGCTGGGATCAAGTATTCTTTCGAGTCCCTTTCACAGGTAAATAAATGATGAGTTGGGTGGCACCCTCTTTAAAATGGGCTTCAGGAATCTGAAATGTAAAGCCCTCACACTTGCTCCTGGTATTCTGCACATTACTGAACGTTTTCCTTAAAGGAAAAAAAAAACCTGGAAAAATTCTTAAATGGTTTTTTTTTTTTAAGGTATGCATTCTAATCTCGAAGGTATAACTGTCTTCACTAATTTCTACGTGTGTCAATTTAAACCTCTCATTAAGTCTTCAGCTTAGTCCTTCCAGATCAATTTTTATAGTCATCCTAGGAGCCAGTGAGTCACTTGTTTTGACACTAATGGTTGTTTCCTATAAGGGTGATATAGGAGGGACTTCAGGGAAAATGGGTCAAAAGAGGGAAAAAGACGGGCTTCTGGTTTTGTAAAGGAGGAAGAGGCTGAAGGGAGACGGGTGAGGGTTTCTGAGCTGGACGTGGTCTCTGGTGGAGTCCTGTAGCCCCGGCTCGTAACCGTGCAGAGAGGGAGGAGGAAAGAGGTTCATTTCCTATCAACCTCACTCTAAAAGTTTCCGCAGAAGTCTTCACTGGACAAGGAGGCAGGGAAGTTGCAAGCCACCCGGTCACTGGATGGAGATGGGCACAAAGGTCCTTTGCTGGGAAAGCTGGTTCTCAAAGGACACCCCTTCCCTTGCTTAAATAGAAAGGTCAACTCAGAGTAAGTATGAAATGAGCCACAGGTTTCCTTTAGGAAGGAATGAACCTGGGGCAGACTTAATAGGTTCCTTAACAAAAGAGCATCCTGGGGATGGTAAGACTTGGAGCCATGCAAACCCCCAATCTTCTCCTTGACGTGCGACAGAGTGATGCCCAACCTTGGCTGAACCAGGTAGAGTATTCAGGCGGTTTGATGCCAAACTGCTCACACTGGGCAGCTCATGTGGTATAGCTCTGGGAGGGAAGGGCTCAGACTGGAGGCTGGGTGAGGAGCTGGGGGGCACCTGGCAATGGTGCATTCTGACACTGACTAGACTTTCACACAGATTCTAATCCTACCTCTATCCAACCAGCTATTTAACACAAGGCAAGTCCCCAACCCCCGAGCCTCATTTTCTCCATCTAGAAAGGCGCCATCCTAAAGTTGTGAGAATCAACAGAGACAACATATGGGAAACATACTTGGCAGATTCGAAAGTGCTACAGAAATGCTAATAATTATTAAGCATAGTTTTATTACAGCTGGGACCAAATGCTTTCTGGAACACATTAGTAATTGTTTACCAAAAGCCACGGGAGGGACAGGGAATTCCCCTAATGCAAAAATGCTTTAAAACAAGCTTTGCTGAGAACCAGCTAGCCATCACAGGGGGGATTCTATCCATGGCCCAGCTACCCCAGGGCAGGCCCTTGGCATTGTGGAGTGGGTGCCATGGACACCTGCTAGGGGCCAGCCCCCTCTTTCTGCTCCTGTCCAGAGCACAGCCCCCATCAGATAGGCTGCCATCTGCTAATGGCACCGGGGGAGGGGGGCAGCAGGTGGAAAATCAGAACAGCCAAGATTCTGGAGTCAGACAGCCCAGGGTTCCAAACCCAGCAGACATGACCACTTCTTGTACGGAGACTGAGCCTGTTTTTTTAATAAATAATTAGAGTTGTTACTTTTTATGGCATTCTTACCGTGTGCTAAATAACGCATTGAGTATTTATCTCATCTAAGCCTTACAACCGACCCATGAGATACCCAATTTACAGATGGGGAAGTAGAGGGTACAGAGAGGTGAAAGGGACACGCTGCCTGAGGTCACATAGGAAGCGAGTGACAGAGTCAGGATTTAAAGTCTGGCTCTGTGTGGTGAGACTGCTTCTCAGATTTTTTTCTAGCTCTGATGCTGTACTATTCTAATAACAACTCCCACACGTAAACAGCACTTTGTTGTTTCCAAAAGAGAACAAGCTCCTGAGTTAGCCTGCCTGGTTCTAATTGGGCAGAACCATTTACTGTGCAACAAGCTCTCTGAGACTCTGCTCCTCCATCTACACGGTGGGGATAGCAGTTCTGCGAGGAGATGCCCAGAAAGCACTTGGCACATACTAAGTGCTCAATTCAGGGTTTTCCTTTGCCGTAGTTTCCAGTTTGATCCAGCTTCCTTGAGCATTCCTCCCCTCTAGCAGCTGGGGAAGGCGTCTTCCTGCTTCTATAACAGGGGTCGTTACACTACGTTCCATGCTCTAGGGCTCCTTGGGGGGCCGTGTGGGGAGACTGAGGCGGCAGGGCTCCGTGTACCCCACCAGCTCCAGCACGGAGCGGCTCTGGTATTCACTCTACTGCAAGCGATAGTAAGCAAAAAGAGAGTTTTCCTACTCGATCTCTAGGAAACGTACAGACTAGATGAAATGTGCGCATACTAAAATTTAACCCTAACCTAACCTTTCTATGTTCTCCATTCCTTATGCTGCAGTCCGACTCTGAGCTCTAAAGACGAGACTTTGCACGGGCAGTGGTGGTACAGTCCCCACTCTGTGGTCCCCTGGATCAGCCTGGGCATCAGAACCTCCTGCCCATCCTGTGAGGAGGACCAACAGCCAGGCCCTATCCCAGCGCACTCATCCAGCAGCTGGGGGCTGGGCCCCGTTTCACAGGCTCTTCAGGCGACAGCCATACAGATGGTCCGTGGGTCACCCTTTGAGAGACGCTACTCAAAACCACAGGGGATGGTGGGTACTCCTCTCTCAGGTATTTTTAAACTTCTCAGTGAAGTTCAGTGAACAGTGTTCGAGGAAAATCTTATGTGGGATTCCCACATGTGAAACCAAAGTGGAGCCAGCTGAGTGGAGGGGGTTTTCTGGAGCACTGTGTAAGACCACAGTTAAGCTTTTTCCCTCTTTGAGAGCCCACAGTGCCTCCCTGTGGACAATCCGATCAAGGACGGTGTGCGATGGAAGGACTCCCAACATCCGGAGCCTCTCCCAGGACTCGTGGCATTTCTCAACCCAGGTAGGCGTGCTTCCCTGAGCTACCTGACACCTGAGGAGCTTAGCCTGCATTCAGGCTGGGACCTTGCTGGAACGACCTTCCATCCACACTTAATCCATCCATCTCCTTAATACATCTCACCTCAGACGACCTCCTGGAACCCCCTCACCTCCATTTCCTATGGAACATACATCTACTACGTAAGGAAATCTTGCCCTACCTTGGTCTTTTTTTTTTTTTTTTTAAGATTTTATTTCTTTATTTGATAGAAAGAGAGGGAGACAGAGAGAGAGAGAGTGAGCACAAGTAGGCAGAGCGGCAGGCAGAGGGAGAGGGAGAAGCAGACTCCCTGCTGAGCAGGGAGCCCGATGCGGGGCTCGATCCCAGGACCCTGGGACCATGACCTGAGCCGAAGGCAGACGCTTAACTGACTGAGCCATCCAGGCGGCCCCCTACCTTGGTCTTTAGCTGTTTCTGGGACTTAGGATACATCCTCCAAATATACCAATATTAGGTTGTTAGCTGCTTGGGGCCAGAAATCCTCTTTCCCTCATTATGTTCCTCACGCAGTGTTTGGCACACGGTAAATACCCAATACACACTCGCTGAACGGGCGTCTCCATAATGCCTCCCCACCTTTCCCATCCCCTCCAATGCCAAACATTTATTCATATTCTGTAAGAAGGCTTTTACCTTCTCCTTGTTTCAGTTACTTTGGAGAGTGTTTAAAAATGTTGAGTTTTACAGTGTTTAAAATGTATATATCAATTTTGAACTTTTTTGCAATGCAAGGCCAGAGAACGTAACCTCTACATTTTCTTCCTTCAAAATCTTAAGTCAACACAGCCTCCTACAGGACACTGGAAAAAAAGGGCTATTTCTCTTTGTAGATACTCAGTATATGTCCATCAATTCTACCAATTAATTATATTATTCCTCCCCTCTCACCCTGATTTCATTTCCACAAGATAGGAAGTTATTTTTCAGGGTGGGGTTAGTTATCTTCACCTTTTACTTACGGGTTTTTATACTTTCTACTGTTGTTTAGATAAACATTGCTCTAATAACGTATTACTTACATTCCATTCCTTATGCCATTATAAACCTTTTCTTAAGATTCTTTGCTTTATAGTGTTTCCTGTTTGATATGCACATCACTCATGCTTTTCTGAATCAGTATGTGACCACGTGCATTTCACAAACTTCTTAGTTTTGCTTCTGTGACTTTTCCCTTTCTATAGCTTTCCAATTAAAAACGGCATTGCTGACTTGTGCTTTTGAACCGAATCTGGACTCTTTCCTAATTTATGAATCCAGACTGTGTATGCTGTCGTTAACCATGATCTATTTTAACTGTCTATGTTAGGCTTCTTTGTGCTCTTCTGTTATCTTTTATTGTATGAACTACAGTTCTTCTACCTTTAAAAAATTTGGAAGATAAACACACTCCATTCACTCTGTTACTGATCAATACAGTGGACTTAAAGACCGAATTGCCTTTGTTCCTGCTTCGTTCTGCGAGGGCCCTGCGTGTGCCTCTGTCAGTCTCAATTCTGTGATTAGAGGCCCCTCCCAGGGAAGGAAGACAGGGTCTGACTCTGGATTCTACTCCTGGTCACATGGTTCCGGGGGACCTGGGCAGGCCAGCCGCTCTGCCCTCATGTGATGATGCAACCTGCTCCAAACTACAGAGCATGTCTGGTGGGGTCAGGGACAGGCTCCTCCACCACCCTCTGGGGCTCACCCACACTGCCTCTCCAGCACCTTCTACTGCTGAGCGTTGAGAGCTTTTGTGTTGGCAGCTAAATATGCTCAGAGTCCCTCCTCCTCGATTTCTGACATGTTTCTCCATGACTACCGAGCATTACTAGATAAGAGGGTGAGGCAGAGTTCAGCACTGGGCTGTGGCCCCATCCCCAGCTTTCCAGGCCTGCTCTGCTGCCCTAGGCTCTGAGCCCCCACTGTGTTCCCACGATGAGCACGGGCTGCCTGGTGACTCGGGTCACGCAAAAGCAACTGAGCAGCCCACTGAGGCACTGAGGCTGCTGTGGCATCCCCACAGGCCCAGGACTTGGCCCTCGAGGTCTCTTACCTCGAACTGGATCAGCACTGTCCCGCTTTCAAGGCCCTTCTTTAGCTGTTCCATGGATCCCTCCAAGGTGTCCCCACCCTCTGGACAAATGGGGAAAATGGCCTCTGGGAAAAGCTGGTTCAGTTCATCTTCAGATTTGATGTCAGCGAATGAGTGCACAGCTGTAGTGAACAAGAAAGAGTGTGTCTGGCAGGGGTAGGAACAGTCTGGTAGATCTGTTTCCTCAAAAAAAAAAAAAAAAAATATATATATATATACTTACGGCACCTGAATGCAGATGGTTTAAAACAGCTTATTAAATGATTAAGCTCATGGTAATCATTTTCACCAAAGACACTACTTCTTGAATGATTCAGTTAAGTGCTAATTATACAAAATGACATACTAATCTTTCTGGTTAGTTTTAAATGATGGTGTTTTGTACTCAGAGCCTTTTGACAAAGGTGGGAGAAAGGGAAAGAATGTTTTTAAAGAAACCTTACTTCCTCCACCTTTGTTCTCTCTGACCTGGTTATTCTTCCACCCAACTGTCTCCCCTCCCCTACTTCTTTCTCAGGTCCCTTTCATTTGCTCCCTTAAAACAAGTATTTTTCATGGGCGCTTTATGACCCGCATTATCCCACAGAGCCCAGTCAGCTTCTCCCTCAAGGCCATCTTTAGGTGGGAGGTTCCCAAGTAAATGTATCAAGTCCTAACACCTCCTCTGGGTTCACTCCTACCTCGTCAGTACAGATTCTCCCTTCGCATCAGACTCCTCTGGGTAAAGGCAAACCTGGGATCTCCCCCATCCCTGCCCTATACTAACTTCCTCCCCAGTCTCACGTGCCTCTTTCTGTCCACTGCCACTTTCTTCTCCGTTCTCCCAAACTGGAAACTTTGGCATCATCTCTCAATTTTCCCTTTCCACCTAGGAAGGGAAGTCATTCTCTTACTCAAAAGCCTTCAATGGCTCCCTACTGCCTTCAGGACAACAAGAAAGGAGAAGGAAAATAACAACCACGGCATTTTCCCACATAGTTGAACTGAATGTTGAACTAGCTGCCATTGTCCCCATTTTACAGTTGAGGAAATGGACTATCAGGGTGAAGAAGTTGTCTAAAGTGTCCAAAGTGACCCAGACTATCAGGGGGGTGGCGGGACACACACAGGAGTCCAGTCAGTCTACATTATCTCTGATCCAAAAGACTCCATTCTTTCCACAGACCCTGAAAGCACATTGCTTCTGCTGTTTTGTAAGGATATGATTTCTGTTATGTCTGCGACTCCCTAAGCTGTTTACTTATTTTTCATTCAGTCAATTCTTTTTTACTTAAATGTTTATTTTAAAAATGAACTTATTATCGTTAGTTCTAGACAGCCTGTGGCCCTGCCCTTTTGCCTCTAATAGTTTACAAGCATCCATTTTTTCTTCTCAGACCAGCGCCAGCCCCCTGCCACGGGCTGGTGGAGGACTCCCCTCCCCCTGCCTGGCCCGAGGACTCTAGTCCGCACGCCCCGGGGTGCATCCTGTGAGGGGGCCTACTCCCCATCACTGGATTCATTTCCCATCATTAGCCAGTCTGTGACTTGGTTTCCTCATCCCTTCCCTCATATTGACCTAAGTACTGATCTAAGAGGGTTACATAAAGCAATAGGCACAGCACAGGGCCCTTTGCCCTGTGCTGCTCGACATCAGCAACCACGGCCCCTGAACACTGAACACCGGCCTGGCTGGGCATGGCGTCGGTGGTTGGCGGGGGGGCGGTAGGATCTGGAGAGATGGGGCAAGGCCTCACAGACGCAGGCCAGCTCTGGGCTCAGAGATGGACGGGGACAGAGGGAAAGCAGGTGCGTGGGGGCCTGGGGGCTGGGGGTACACACACCCGTGCAGCCAGAACACAGATGCGCAGCCAGGCCTCGAGTCACACACTTCATCTCCCTTCAGTCTTTTAAACCTGTGCAGAAGGATTCAAGGACTTGGCTTGTTTTACAGCCCCCACCACAACAACACAAGTCATGGTATTTAAGAGAAGCCGTCCTTCAAACGCCCACCTGGTATCAGGAAGCATTCTAGGCGTTCTCCAAGTCTAAGCATCAGTCCGTCTTCACAAGAACCCCGTGACGGAGTGGTTACTGTACCCTTACCCTACATCAGAGGGAACTGAAGCACGAACTGCGCAAGAAACTTGCTCAAGGTCCCTCAACCCAGTAGCGGTGGAGGTAGGATCACCCCGGGATGCTCTGCTCTACTGACTTCAACAGAACCCGACCCTTCGTGAAGGGGCTGAAAACACAAATGTCTGCAGGGCCAGGCAGCTGAGAGAGGGGCATGATGCGGGGGGAGCCGGCCTGGGAGGGATCAGGGCTCATGTCTTGTGTAAAGGGGGTGGGTGAATGCTGCCTACCTCCAGAGGGCTGGCCACCAGGGGTTGGGCCCTGCGTGGGCAGATCTTCCTATTTTTCAAGTGAGAAGTCCCACATCTTGGTTGTGAAGCGGAAGTTCTTGATTGTCCAACGTTGGCTACAAGCTCAACATTTTCAAAACCACGGAACGGGCGAGATAGGGCCCCACCTCGCTAAGCCTCCTCCCCTGCGGTGGCTGTTACCTTTTCTCCTGATCACCAGGGCCAGCTCCCGCGTGTGGGACTCCCGGCTGGCTTTGATGAACATCACCACTTGGTCATGCGTGTGTTCTGAGATATCCCGGCCATTGATTAACACAATTTGATCCCCTTCATTCAGCTTAGGAATGCAGGTGTCCGCCTGGGTAGAGAGGAAAATCGAGTTCCTTCGGTTACCATAACACAATCCTCAAGGGCAGGACGCGGACGGTCTCAGAGCCCAAGACACTTGAGACCATGTTTGAGTTCTCTTCTCCCTTGGGTGTGACCGTGCCATTATTTTTCTATCTGCTGCTATGCTGACATGGTTGTGGGTTGTGGGACTGTAAATGGTCACGACGTGAGTCATGCAGCATTTCAGAATAAAGCTACGAAACTTACTGAAGCCATTTCTCTACGATAGCCAACCTTCACTTATTACTGTAATGTAGTAACCGTGAGGCTTCTGAGCTTTTGTTTTCTCGATGTGCTGTTAGAAAATGATTTGTCGGGGCGCCTGGGTGGCTCAGTCGTTAAGCATCTGCTTTCGGCTCAGGTCATGATCCCAGGGTCCTGGGATTAAGCCCCACATCGGGCTCCCTGCTCAGCGGGAAGCCTGCTTCTCCCTCTCCCACTCCCCCTGCTTGTGTTCCCTCTCTCGCTATGTCTCTCTCTCTGTCAAATAAATGAAATCTTTAAAAAAAAAAAAAAAAAAAAGAAAATGATTTGTCAGCCACACGTGAGTGTTTGTCTACCTTGCAATGGAGAAAGCCTCTGTCAGGATAATACCAAAGGGAGAAACCAGCATGGAGAGAAGCAATGTACTGAACAGTGTAGGAACAGAAGCCTCTGAATTTGAAGAGGCCATAAGCAGTAAGAAAAAGTAAACTACATGCTTGAGGACCACTTACAAGTAAAACTCCCAACCTGGTTCCTTCTTAGGAGATGCAGTGACTCTTTGCTGCTTACTGCTCTAGAAAATCAAACCCTCTCCTGAGGAGGCTAGACAGAGGGCAGAGGGCAGGGTGCTGGTGGTGGGATGGTGGGTCTATGTGCACAGAGTGAGCAAAGAAACATACTCTGTGCCTCAGTTTCCTTTTCTTGAAAGTACTTCTAAATTTTAATATGCACATGAATCACCCAGAAATCTTGTTAAAAGCGCAAATTCTGGTTTAGGAGGTCGGGTGGGGCTTGAGATTCCGCATTTCTAATGAGTTCTCAGGTGATGCTGGTGCTACATGGACCAGCAAAATTCTGGAAAAAACATGGATTCCATTCTCTCTTTCCATTTATACGCATGCATTGACACACACTCTTTGTTGCTGGTAAAGAAACAGCACACAGAAATAGAAATGTTAGATTTAACAGAAAACAAACAGAGACAACGAAATGTGTTCACTTACAGGTGACTCTGGGTTTATCCTTGACACCACAAGAGGCATCTTTTGATCCACTCCTCCCTATAAACATGTTAAATTGAAAAACAAAACACTTGAATAGCTCATAGCAACAAAGACACACAGATATCGCTTACACAGGGAGGGCTCAAACTTCACTTTAACCTATTCTAATCCCAAGGGTTGGCATCTTTTCAGGATTACAAGGTTCCTGACTCCGTGGGGTCTAGCAGGATAACCAGAGGACTGCTCAGAAGCCTCTTGCTGCCATCCCCACATTCCATGAACTAAAGATGTGCTCGGAGGGTCAAGCTTCTTTTTAAAAATACAAACATCCCCAGGGGACTCCAAAAGCACAGCCTAGAAGTGTTGCTGGAAAGGGAGTTTTCCGCATCGGAGAGAGAAGCTGTAGAAAAAGTCACATGCTGCAAGGGCAGGTCCTCAGCGGGGTGCTGGGGTATAGGAAGGGGGGTCCGAGTTGGCAGCTGTGGGGGTGGGCAGCGGAGAGCACCTGCCCTCATTCTGCTCTAGGGCAGGGCTTAGGCAACTCTGTAAAGGGCCCCAGGGTAAATATTTTAGGTATCGGAGAGGGGGCTCTGTTCCAACTGCTCAACTCTGCCACCAGAGTGTCAAGGTGGCCGATATCTACTTGTAAATGAATGGGTGTGGCCACGTTCCAATAAAACTTTATTTGCAGAAACAGATAGGATGTGACTTGTGGGCCAAAGCAGGCAGAGGTGGGTGAAGACCCTGTAACTTGCGCTGCTATTCTCTCTCATCGGCTTTAGTGATGCTGATGGGTTCCCTCAAAAACCCTTCTTCTGGGGCACCTGGGTGGCTCAGTTGTTAAGCATCTGCCTTCAGCTCAGGTCATGATCCCAGGGTCCTGGGATCGAGTCCCACATCGGGCTCCCTGATCCGCGGGAAGCCTGCTTCTCCCTCTCCCGCTCCCCGCTGCTTGTGTTCCCTCTCTCGCTGTCTCTGTCAAATAAATAAATAAAATCTTTAAAAGAACCCCAAAAAACAAAAAACCGTCTTCTGGAGGTAGAGTTACTTAGCCAACTGTGTGTCACCTCTCTGAGCCTTAGTACACATTTATGAAACGGGTTTAAAAATACCAACTTCACTGATTATAAGCACTCAGTGAGGTGACGTAAAGAAGTGCACAGTGAGCACCAGGCACAGAGTAGGCCCTTGGCATGAGGCAGCGCTATGGCCACATTAAAAACTCCCCAATTCTGAGAGCTGAGTCAGTTTCCTCATGCAGACTTAGGCATGCAGCACACTCCTAATGGAAATTTAAAAGCCATCTAAAGATGGCTTCCTTATAAAGACACACGACATACCTTCAGATTAAATCCGAATTTTCCATCTTCATCTGGCGTGATGCGGATCAAAACTAAGTAGCCATCACCATTATCATTCTGGAAAATGTTGCAAAAATGATTGATTATGTTACTCTCTCTCCTGTGGGTGGTGAGGAGGTATTTTCTCTTGGTCTTAATTACTTAAACTGCCCATGAGGCGCCTCGGCGCAGGGAAGCCTGGGTGGTCGCCCGGCCCGCCCCACTGCCACAGGACCCAAGCTCACCCACCTTGTCGCAGTAGTACTGGCTGGAGTCCTCGGTGGAGCCCCCTTTGGTCACCCTGTGGAAATCCTCTAAGAACTGCTGATCGACGCCATCTGGTGAGCAGGAGCCTGGAGCATTTGAAGATGGAGACACAGAACTGGATGACTTCTGGGTCAGGCAGCTTTGTGCTGGATTGTTCTCGGATATACTCCTTCATTATGGGGAAGGAGGAGATATCTTAATAACTGGATTAACATTTTAGCAGAGCAAGCATTATTGACTGTCAAGGCCTGGCATCCCAGGGCTGTCATGAATCCCTGCAACCTTAGGTGAGATCCACAGGTCAATCCCAGGGCTCGGGCACACCCGGGGTCCATGGGCCGCCCTTGCCCTTGTCTGGCCTGAATATAATCAGCTTTAGTTTTGGGGAAAAAGGCAGAAGGGCAGGGAGGATCCAGGAGCTGCTGAAAACTCAGCTCCCTTCCCAGCTGCTCTGAAGGTGACAAGGAAATGTGCCCAGCTACTCTGCTGGCTTAATTACCGAAGCTCACTCAGATGCATGCCTCCATCCCTTATAAAAGCTTTTTCCTTCCATCTCATTCCTGCTCTTAGCTCTGTGTCAGTAGGACTCTTGGCTACCCGCCCCCCCAAATGGGACTAATGTTCCACATCCAAGACAATTTATATTAATCCTAGTTTGCATTATTTGCCTGTGATCTCCATTAATTGCCTAAAATGAGATTATACTTTTTTCATCTCTAATATATACCCTCCTGTGGCCATTCACATTTAAATGAGGATCAGGAAGTTCTTTGGTCATATCAGTCACATCTCAAAAATGCTCAGGAGCCACATAAGCCTTGTGGCTCCTGTTTTGGATGGCATGGTTACAGAACATTTTTTTTAAGATTTTATTTATTTATTATTATTAAAGATTTTATTTATTTATTTGAGAGAGAGAGAGAGAGAGCACAGAGGGAGAGTGAGAGGGAGAAGCAGACTCCCTGCTGGGCAGAGAGCTGATGCAGGGTTCGATCCCAGGACCCTGAGATCATTACCTGAACTGAAGGCAGATGCTTAACTGACTGAGCCACCTGGGCACCCCAAGATTGATTGATTGATTGACTGATTGATTGATTTATGAGAGAGAGAGAGAGAGAGAGAGAATGAATGAGCAGGGGGGAGGGGCAGAGGGAGAAGTATACTACCTGCTGAGCAGGGAGCCTGATGTGGGGTTTGATCCCAGGACCCTAAGATCATGACCTGAGCAGAAGGCAGACGCTTAACCAACTGAGCCACCCAGGTGCCCCCAGAACATTTCCATCAGCACAGGAAGTTCTACTAGACAGTGCTGTCTTAGAGAATTACAGACGATGAGAACTGAACAGACCTCTGAAGTCCTCTGGTCCAACTCCCATTTCACAGGTGAAGAAACTATGGTCCAGAGAGGCTGAGTGACTTGCCCAAGGGCAGTCAGCTTTCCCCTCACTTAACATACAGAATCTGATGGACCTGGGTCCCGGAGCATCTCTTTCTTCTCTGGGCCACACCAAGTCTGTTCCTAAGACCCCCTCCTCCCCACCACAGAGGGCCACAGGGATTAACCATCTCAGCTGTAACTGTGTAGGGCCCTCGACTTCTCTGCATCACACACACCCACACTATCCCCCCTCCAGAGCCACAGGCCTAGCAAAAGATGCCTTAAAATGCCTACAGAATATAGGGTTTTCCTTACCTTCTACAGACTCTGCCACATTCTAACCTCAAACAGACTTAAGAGATGACAGAGGAGAGTAGACAAGGCATTCAGTGACACATAGTAGACAAAAGACAGTTGCTGCTGCCTCATTAAATTTTTATCTCAAACCCTTCTCCGTGCATTTTTCATTAAATTGGGGCTTCTCTGCTTCTTAGCAAGTTCAAATTATCTTACTCTAAATATAAAATCTGTATCATATTCACACAAGAATTCACAATCTCAATTTATGTGAATATAAAAATTCAGTGACAGACCAGTGTAGAAATAACAGCGATATGCGAGACTAGAGTTTGGCCCTATGGCTTTTGAGCTGCTGGGTTAGGGAAGGGTGCTATGGATGGGAAGGCATTTCAGAGACAGGATATTTTGGAAGTGAAGCTGCATGCCAGTGGTAAGTTTTCAGAGTGAAGATGAACAAATCTTTAATTTACTTTAAGCTTTAAAAAAATTACCCCCAAAGAGGGTAACTTGGCCAGTTTCATGTTTATATGAGCACCCCGTGGCAGGAGGGGCAACTGCTTGGCAGTTGCCAGACAAAAATCAAGCCAAACCCGGTTTAGGAAACACTACTATTTCCAGTTCTAGGGGTGGAGCTGAACCTTTAATACGAAGTTGCAAATAGCAAACACACTTCAAACGTTTGGAAGACTCTGGAGGGTGATAGCGAAAGAAAGGGTGAAGGGCATATAAACAAAAAAAACCCCAGAAAAGCAAAGTGACAGAGCAGAAGAGAACAGACTAATTTCAGTAAAAGTCTAATTTTATATTCATTATATTTAATTTCTACATTTTGAATGTGTGGCTTACATCATATAAAGTTTTAAAGTATTTTTCTCTTTCAGTATAAAATGTAGCGGTCTATCTAACACAGCCCACAGTGCTAAAAATAATATATTCCAAGTCATTATGTGCCCAATCCTATTTTCTAAGTAGGGATGGAGAGGTTACTTTTAGAGAGCAATTTATTAAACATATGACGATTTTTTTTGGCTGATCAACTATGTACAGACGTTCCCTGTAGGCTGCAGTAACGTTCTGCTCAGCGTGGAGGATGGACAGACAGATGGTGAGGAGGACATCAAATGAGAAGCAACAAGAACATGGCAGCTGGATGCAGCACACGGATGCCAGGAGCCAAGACGCCAAACCAAGTGGGCTTCCTCCCTCCTTGGGGCAGGAGATGAGGTGCTGCTGAGGGAGAGTCTGGTGGGTGAGAAGGGACGAGGGGAGCTGCCAGGGGTACCTGGGCTCTAGGGAAAGGAGCGAAGAAAGGGGTAGGACGAGCCAAAGCAAAAAGCCAGTGTGGGCTGACAAAGCCAATAAGTGGGAAGAAGGTCTGTCCCTGGGGCAGGAAGGGGGCACTTGTCAGGGGAGGGGAGACACGGTGGGGGGGGACTGTCACTGCTGTCTGGGATCCAGAGCAGCCAGGGAGGGCCTGCCCACCTCCAGCTCCCTGGGGAGACAGGGGCAAGGACAGACTGAGAGGCAGACCAAAGGGTATTCGCCTTCGGGAAACAGATGCTTCAGAACTCTAAGTGCCACCGACTACAGGTATGAAAAACCAAAGCCATTAGAATTCATTCCTCAGCTGAAGAAATTATAAATGGTAGGACTGGCCATGAAAGAAAGACTTCTGCATCGTGATGCTTTCATACCACGCTTCCCTAAGCCCTACGAAAGGACAATGACCTGCACCCTCAAGCCTGTTAGAGGAAGCAGTGTTGTGCCCCATGGAGGGCGCCCCGGCTCTAACTGGGCACCCGGTGAGGAGGCGTTTGCTGTGTGGGTGTCACAGAACAGGGGCCATTTGCTGTCACATTTCTCTCTCGAGTCTATGAGCTTCTCCAGGTTGGGAGAGACCTTTGTGCTCTTCTTCTTCCTCTCCTAACCTAGTGCACATAACACCTAGCCAGGCACGCAGCGAGAGCTCAAGCAAGGTGCTGAGTGAATGAAGAAAGAAACCACCTTACTGAAGTCCCTGGGCTTGGCTGAATTACTCTAGAAGAGCACAGAATTCACTCGGTCACCTGGAAGCGGGGGTGGGGGGGAAGGGGGGAGGGAGGGGTGGGGGGGCGGGGGTCGGTAAAAGTGCGATACATAGTTCTCAGCTTCGGTGAGCTGAGAGCTTCTGAGAACGTCACGTTCATATAGGTCCCCTGAGGATCTTGTTCAAATGCAGACTGATTCAGCAGGCCTGGGGTGGGCCTGAGGTTCACATTTCCACCAAGCTCTCAGGAGATGCTGATGTTCCTGAGCTGTGGCCAAAACGGGAGTGTGAGGGGCTAGAGAGAACTCAGGGTCTAGTTTAAGAGAAGACATAAAAGTATAAAAATAATCAAAGAATATCATCGTGTTGCACTGGAGATGCTCAGATGTCTGGGGTACAGTGGGAAGCCAGGAGAGCCTTCACAGAGGCATTGGATCTGGAGTTTGAGAGAGGACTTAGCAGGAGTCTGAACAGGTAGCTGAGAGGGAAGGAGAAGGTGGCCTAGGAAAAATACTAATAACAAAAAAGACAAAACAGCAGCATATGCAGAGGCATAAAACTCTGAAAAAGCACAGGGGCGTGACTTGCTGGGGCACAAATTTCCCAAAGAGAAGCCTGTCGGCTTGTAAGGAGGAGACCCAAGGCTACGGGCACGACTGCGACCGTCCCCATGACCAAGGAGGTGGCCGACCACGGGCTGCACAGTGGCATGGCGCAGGGGTCCAATTTGAGAGCAGTCTGGGAGGAAGATTATCGAGGTGAGGACCTTGCAGAGAAAGGCGGAAGAAAAGGAGTCCAGGATGACTCAAGTTTCCAATGGGTGCAAACAGGGTGGTAGTGAAATGCAGCCCCCACTCGCCAAGACCCAGGAGGAGCCACAGGTGGGACTGGAAGACAATGAGTGGAGACTGAGGTCCCTGGGGTTTAAAGCGTCGGTCACACGTCCACATGCAAGTGGACGGATGCCTGGTGGAGGACAGGCAAGGTGCAGGGAAAACGAACATGGAACCGCTAATGCAGCCCTGTGGTGGGCGGGCCTCCTCCAACGGAGACCCTTAGACGTACACGGACTCACGCTCTAGTCCAGGACTGACGTGCAGAGAACGGTGACTAGCAGGCTGAAGGGTGGCCTGTGGCCGACGGGATGGGAAGTAACTTAAAGGAGAGTCGACAGGGGTGTCAGGGAGAATGAGAAGCAGATGCTACCTGTGCTGTCCAGGAGCTCCAGGCAGGGATCTGTGGACGGCAGGGCTCGTGCTGGGCCAGCGTCCAGGACAAGGCTTCCTGCACAGGCCGGACAACGGGGCCGCCCAGCACCAGGTGGGGCCGCCCAGCACCAGGTCAGGCCGCCACACTGCATGACAGCTCCCGGCCGCAGGCGGGGCGACAGGGTGGCAGGGCCGGGGGCGTTCGCGCACGGCCAGCGTGGCTCCACAGGGCATTCCCAGAGTCCCTCTCAATGCGCAGAAGTTCTTAAAAGCGTTCAGTAGTGGTGGGTAAACATACACACTATAAAATTTACCATTCCACCCTTTTTTGAAGTGTACAGTTCTGCAGCATTAAGTGCATTCACATCGTCGCTTGCAGAGTTTTGAGATAAAAAATGACAGCCGCCCATGTCCCCTGGAACAAGGCAGGCTCTAAAGAGAGAGGCATGCAAATATCGAGGCATCACAACACAGAGCCCCACACCCTCGGAGGACCCGTCAGGACAACTGTGGGAAAGCAGCAACAAAGAAGTTCTTCAAATACGACCCTCCACTGCGCCAAAGTGGCTTTTCCACCAGCCTCTGTTCTGCAAAGTCACTTTTCCTTTAGGGAACCTCCCCTCCCATGTTTTCTTGGTGGTAGAGAGTGGTAGGTTTTTAAAAAAAAACAACACATTTTTTTTTTTTTTTTTTTGCCATGAAGAAAACTTCCTTTCCTGCAGAGTTCCGCCTCGGCTCTGAAGCAAGCAAAGGAACACGGAAGGGCTGAGAGAACCCCGGGAGTAACGAAAGAGCACAGCAGACTCGGGCACAAAGCAAACTGCCAAGGATTCATAACTATAATCATAAACTTGGCTGTGCTGCTGTAAATGTGGAACAACCCGGACGGTGACTCACCCGCTAAGATAATGTTCAGAGAGCCTGAGCCGTGCCACTCTGGGTGGAGAGCCAAAGTCTATCTGCTCTTTTTCTTCCTTTTTCTTTCTTCTTGTTTACATGGGTATGAATGTTACACTGAATTCTCCTTTCTACAAGGAACCCTCCAGACTGTGATATTATTCTTCCGATTTCTCTGACAGAATACTTCTTTTTGCCTCTTAGCACAAACAGGCTGTATAAAACATGTCAGACATTTCTTGAACACCTTGCAAATAAATACTCAAGTAACCACCCTGGGTTTTTGTCACCAAGCACAGACCAACCTTTCCTGCTTGCCTTGGGCAGTGGAGGGCCCCCAGACTCTTGGGGGGCAGCTGCCTCTGAAGACCCAGCGGGAGGCAGCATCCCGCCAGCAGGAAGAGGTCCCCCACCTGAGGCGGTAGGGCCTGCCATTTTTCACCTGCTCACCCCACTTGCTGCGCACGGCCGTTAACGTGACTCCATGAGACACATCTTATGGGCAGAGCCGCGACAAGAAAGGCTGCCTTCGCATCACCATTATTTGCCACTTTGAACATTTAGGTGCAAAATAAAAAGTGCCCCAGGATGACACATCTTACAAGGTCTCATGGAAGAGTTTCAAAGAATTGATGTGCCATGTGTAGGGATGCACGGGGCCTGAAATTACTTGAATCAAACAGGACTTAAGGAAGTGAATTTTGAATCTAATTTTAATGAATGTAAATTTTGTTTTTTAAAAGTAGATACCCCGCCTAGTGTGGAGCCCAATGCGGGACTTGAACTCACGACCCTGAGATCAACACCTGAGCTGAGAGCAAGAGTGAGCTGCTTAACCGACTGAGCCATCCAGGCGCCCGTGAATGTAAATTTAAATAGCCCTGGGTGGCTAGTGGCTTCCGGGTTGGACAGTGCTGCACGACGCCATGATGTGGGTGGCAGGCCACAGTAGGAAAATCTGACGTGGGACCTGTAATTGTGCTTCTCAGGACCCTCAGACCGTTCCCCAAACTCTTTCCTTTTACCAAAGCGGTAGAAGATGCAGTGATGAAGGCTGACGATGTGCTATTTGCCCGGCTGCCCTGGCAGCCCCTTAAGGCAAAGACTTGTCTAATTTGCCTTGATGTTCCCTCCGTGAGCAGCAAAGGGTGTATATGGTGTGCTACTGTGCTCAGCAGCGCACGCAGCCTTGGAAAGCATCCACACCCCGCCGGACAGACTCCATCTCTCTACCTGGCACCGATCAATACTGCCATAGCACTTTCTGTGATGATGGAAAGGTATCTATCTGTTCTGTCCAGCACGGTAGTCGCCACCTACGTGTGGTTCTTGAGGCTCAGATGACTGAGAAATGGGATTTAAATGTTAAGTAACCTAAATCTGAATAGCCACACGTGCTTAATGGCTATGGCACTGGACCACGGGAGTCTGGATGGTCCACAATTCCATGATGGGACTGCAAACCACAAGAGGAAGGGCTGACATGGAGGGTGTGAGACTGAGCTCCCCAGAGCCCTCAGTCCATTTCCCAAACCCTCTTTCTCCTTTCCCCAAAGCTACAGAACCCCAACCCCATCTCCAACTCAAACTGGCTCAAGTCATGCATGCCTGCATTCCTGCCTTGTCTATCTAGATTTGCAAAACCATGGTGTCACACAAAGGAACTCTCACCCTTCCACACTGTCACTTCAACAGGGCTGCAAGTTGGAGCAAGAGATAGTGATCATTTCAACAAAAGCATCATCCGAGCTCAAGTCACAAGGGAACAGTGACCAGAGGATTATTTAACCAGACGTGTTAAGAACACAGATAAGCTGGAAACCATGTTTGCTGCGGTCAGAGACAACAGAGAGGTAACAACCTCACACGTAAGGAGGAAGCCAGATTTGCAATTCACCTGCGATGTCCAGAATACAATCACGGTGCGCTGAATGCCACAAACCTAGCAGCTAGAGTGGTAAAAATTTACAGATTAACTAAAGTGCCTTCTCGCTAATCCTGTGCCATTAAGGGAGGCATTGTGTTTCCGTATTATTTTGGGTATAGTATGGCACTTAAACAGCATCAATACCAAACGCCTATGGTTGACTTCCTAATGGTTGATCCGGTCCTCTCATACTTCAGCCTAAAATGTCATTTTATTTATGATTAGGTCTGTCCACCTTAAAAACTTGATTTGAGATCGCTTACTCTAAAATGTATAGATAGAGTAGAGCTGTGAATTCATTCAGAGAAAAAAATAAGAGCCATGAATAAGGCAGGGAAGAGTAGGCACTATCTCAGGAACTGGAGTAAGGGAAGCCAGTGCACTGAGCCTAACGTGGAGCTCTGAGTTCCCTGCTAATCAAGACCAAAGGGAACCAGTGATTTCGATACAGCTTATTGAATAATCAAAGAGCTCAAGCCAGTACTTTTGGAAAGATGTTTTTTCCCCCGGCCTTGCGATGGGAAGGGAGTTTGTCACAATTAAAATAGGGCAAAGTGGGGACATAAAAGAATTTAACGCAAACTGTCAACAAAAATTTAACAAAAATGCAGGATTCATTTTTGAATGAACACTAAAGATTCATTAAAAACAAACCCCTCTCCCCAAAAAACCCAGAGGGCACACTGTAGATCTGAGAAGGCTTTCTGTGGACAGGTACAAGTAAGCTTATCTCCAGCGATCTAGAATCTTGCAGTGGTTAAAACTTTGGCAATCTAGAGAAAAACTACTATTAAGGTTAACATATCTATAGCTCTGGAATGGGAACTGATTTAAATGGGGCTTTGCTCATGAACTGGAGACGATTCAAGAGAGCTAACATGTCTGTGGAGAGCAGGTCTCTGTCATACACAAAAAGAAGTGCAAGCTCGAGACCCCAGGCATACAGCTTGTCCCCCCGTGGCGGCAGGGACAGTCTGATGTATGCTGTCATCCTGGCAGAGAGCAGCCTAGGGAGCTGGCTGCAGGCTCCAGCCCTTGACTTAAATGGCCATCTCTGGGCCTGAGCAAATTCAACAGCCAAAACAAGCAGATACAAAGAAGAGAACATGTTTCTTACTCTCGGTGCGGGCTTCGGTTCTGAGAAACCTCGGATTCGCTGTCTTTTGGGGACAGGGAGCCCTTGTACGTGTAAAACACATCTTCAGTTTCAGTAATGTAGGTCATCTCGTTCGCAAGGTTATCGGCAGAAGAGTGCCGAGGCTTTCGGATTTCGTGCCGGAGCCGAGGACTTCGCCTGCGTGGGGGAAAGGTGTTGAAAGCAAATTCCGCTTAAAAACTTTACCAGGCATCAGGGATCTAACTTTGTGCCCTGACCTAAGGATGCCTTGGCTGATGCTGTTGGAAATTAAGAACCAGTTAACCCATTACTACACTGGAATCCACCCAGGGCCACACGAGTCCTCGATACTCTCAGCCCCCGTGCCGTAGCCCCCAGAACGGCAGCCTCGGCTGTAAAAACAGGCAGATGAGATTAATTTACGCCCTTTGGGAGGTTGTGAGTGTTGATTTAGGGTGAGTTATTCTTCTAGGAAGACTCAAGCTCTCAATGCCCAAATAATACACTGTACTGACTACTGATCAATTCTTCGGATTCATTCGAACACGAGTATTAAGTAATGGGTTTAGAAGCCAAAGTACAATTTTTGGCAATACCAAAACCTTACTTCAACTACATCCCTTCATGTGAATTTCACTTAATCCAAGAAGAAATATTTGTTTGTTTGTTTTTTAGATTTTTATTTATTTGACAGAGAGAGAGCAAGAGAGCACAAGGAGGGGGAGCAGCAGAGAGAGAGGGAGCCCAACACGGGGCTCAATCCCAGGACCCTGAGATCATGATCTGAGCCGAAGGCAGACGCTTCACCAACTGAGCCACCCACGTGCCCCGAAATGTTTGCTTTTAAAAATATACCCTGTATGCCCTATTAGATGGGTATGACAGTACCACCCTGTCTTTAGGCAAGTCACACCACCTCTCCGGGCCTCAGCTGTACGTACCTGCTCCTGAAAACGAACCAAATGAAGCAATGTTCTCCGGACGCCTAGCGTGGCCCCTGGGCATCGGCTCCTGCAGTGGGTGACCCCAGGCTGCTGAGCCTTCTTACTTCTATTTTCTCTCCATTTTTCTAGCTGCTTCTTCCTTAGCCATTTCTCCTGGACACTGTCAGGGCCTTCACTATTCCCATTCCCTCGGGGCCCAGGTAATCAATAATACCGTGTCCAGAGTAGGGGAGAAAGGCATGTGACTCCTCAGGAGGGGACCTATAAATAGCAGTAAGAGCTCCAGGCCACGGGTGTGGTGACATCAAACCCTGCTGTTCTCCTGGATGCTGTCCTGGGCCTCCGTTCTGGGGCCCTGGCATCGCTGCCCCAGCAGCTTTCAGACAAATTGAGCTGCTACTTTACAGCATAGATTTACCACTCTAGGATGAAGTGCCTAAATCTTGGGAAACCAAGAAACAAATCTACTCAGTCATGCTATGACTTCTAACACTAACTACCATCAGCATCTCTGCCTAGAGCATTTGGCCCCGGGCGGGGAGGGGGGGTCCTCACCCAGCAGCCCTGCACAGCAGCCCCGTTTTGTGCCTATTAGAATCTCCCTTAGTCCTAGTAGACCCCTCCTTGGTAATTCACAGGTCCACCCGAGTCTTTTGTGACATGAATACAAAGCCATACTCTCTAGTCCAGCGTGGAGCTGGGGCAATGTTTCTGGCTTGGTTTCCCTTCCTGCAAGACGATGCCTGGCCATTTCGGACCCATTCACAAAACTGGCCTGATGTCTCTGAGGAACAACATTCTAATATAACAACAACAAGAATACCACCGGGTTTTTTTTTTTTTTTTTTTTCCCCACTTACAAAGCACTTGTACACTGTTAAATCACTTGTGGTGATTTTTTGAACCCTTTGACAGATGGGAAGACTGAGACCAGAGAGGTAAAGAAACTTGTGAGTTAACAAAAGAGCCCAAATCTGAGTCCGGCTGATGGAGCTACACACTGCCCTTCCCACTTTGCCAACTGCTACTTTCTTCCTTTAAAGACAGGCTACTTCCCCAAGTGCATCTGCTACTGCAGCTGAGGACCACACACCCTACACTGCAACCCTTCACTAGGTTTCCCTGAAGTTTATTTTGTGTGATGTTAACGGAATACAGATAAAGTAAAGCTCAGTGTGCTTCCCAAAACATTAATATGCCAGTGTGTACTCTAATTCCACGAGGGGCGTTTCAGTAGGCTGTAGTTCTCAAATTCAGACCAAATAACTTTTTAATAAAAAGGACATCCCAGCATCACACACTAAGGAAAATGTTTAGCTAGGCTTGTGCATGTCATGAAAACACTAAGCTGTTCATTCCGCAAGAGCCAAGCATGCAAACATAAACTCTGATTGCAGGCCACCTATATTGGGAAAACTTAGGAAGTTGAGTTTTTAAGAGAGATCAAGTGTTTACTGGTGGGTAGAACAAAAAAAAAGGAGGACGTACCAGTTGGGAGTGATGGGAGGGGACCGAGAAGGCAGGCTCTTGGTTTCTAAGTGTTCCGCTGATAATGATCTCCGCATGGCTGGGTTCCACACCATCCCTCCAATCACCTTTTTGCAATACTGGTTATTTACAGACCTGAAAAACCAGAAGCAAGGTTCACTTTCCACATGGACAGACGTGTCCAACAAGAAATTACACCATAATAGAAACAGTCTGTCCATGCTCCCTCCCTGGTGGAGGGCTGGTTAGCACCTGGATGACACCAGCCAAGGTTACAAAGTAGAGGTACGAGGTCCAAAGTAGTTCCCTTCTGTCCTGGCTGCCCTTGTTGTTTCTTCTCTTCTGGTGAAAATATTTTCTTGGGCCCTACTACTGCAAGCGATGAAGTTGCTCTCAGAATATCACCGAACCTTACCACGAGATGAGAAGGCATTTTCAGGATAACACAGAAATACAGCTCAAATAACTTCAAGGAATTTTCACGTCACTCACAATGGCACGAATACAAACATTAACCATCCTTCCAGGAAGGTGCTCTTCAACATCCTAGCTGGTAGAAGCCATTAGCTATAAATCACAGATAACTCTTTGAAAGAAGTCCCGAGAATATGCTTCGGGGATGGAGTTCCAGGCCACGTGCTATATGAACGGGCCTCCCTGAAGCTAACTTTTGTGTTTTATTTATACCTAGAGAATTTAAATTGTAGCTATCTAGACCCCTCAAGGAATGAGTTCTTTGAAAGGATGGGGTTTGAAGTCAGTTTAAAGGAAACTCAGTTCTGCCATTCCTACATTTTAAACAATGTTTTAACGTCTTATTAAAACATTCCACGCATTTCCTTGCAGCCAAACAAACAAACAAAAAGAGGACAAAAAACCCAGAAGAACATGAAACTCTCCCTAGAATATCAATGTACTAATTTACAGTAAGAAATAGCATTGTCACCCTGATCAAAACATTCACAGCAGCATCACTAAGAGAATCTACATCAGAAAGCAAATTAGCATTGATTGAGAACACTGCCTCAGAACAAGGGGAGCAAGCGAGAGGATTTAAAAGTTTAATGTCGTAGTTCCCTAAAGTATGTGTCACAGGTTATTATTAGATACTTTTATGGGAGGAAAAAAAAGTGTTCCATTGTCCCTTAAGCTTGCAAAATACTGAACAAGTTCCTTTTATGTGGAACCTCTATCAGGAGGCCCCACATGCAAAGATGTAGGTGTAGCTCTAGGGTTGGGCAAATCATGTGAACTAAGCCTCAGTTTTCTCATCTATAAAATGGACACAGTGAGGGCTGAAATTTGCAATACGATGAAGGTGGTCTTAGTAGTAAAGAACTGCTGGCCCATGTCCCTGAATCACCAATATCCCCAATCGACACCCCCAGTGGCAGATTAAAAATGGCTCCAGTTCTTGGACTCTTGAATGTGGGCTGGCCTGTGACTGCTCTGACCAAGAGTAGCTGTGCCAGTTCTGGGCCTGCCTCGAAGATGACTGGCTGCTTCTGCCCTCGGAGCCCTGAACTTCCATGTAAGACATCCAACGACCATGCTGGAGAGCCACATGAAGAGGCCCTGAGAACAGAGAGAAGTAAGGGGTCCAGGTGAGTCCAGCCTTCCAATCATTCCATCAGGCATGGGAGCCAAGTCATCTTGGATCTGCAGCCCAGCCCAGCCACCAGCTGCCTATCGCTGAGAAACCCCAGTCTATACCGCATGGAGCAGAAGAGGTTGCTGGCCAAGCCCTTCCCAAATTCTCGATCCACAAAATCTCGAGATAGAACAGAAAGATGACTGTTTTGTTTTTTAAAGATTTTATTTATTTGAGAGAGAGAGAGAGAGCGCCCACGCATGGGGAGGAGCAGAGGGAGAAGGACAAGCAGACGCCGTGCTGAGTGTGGAGCCCCATGCGGGACACGATCCCATGACCCTGAGATCATGACATGAGCTGAAATCAAGAGTTGGATGCCAAACCAACTAAGCCACCCAGGTGCCCCAAGATGCTTGTTTTACGGTACCAAAATAGGGGTAGTTTTTTCTCTCACAATGGGTAACCAGAACCTGCCCACCTCACCCCCAATTCTGTGTTGGCTATATTTTACAGAAATGAGGAAATTCAAACAGTAAATTCAAATCAAAAGTGACACAGGCAGGATCTGAACTCAGTCTTCTCAGCAAAGTCCATGCTTTCAACTGCTCACTATCCAATCCTGTCAGCTGGCCCGAAGGCTTAGGTCCAACTAAAGTGAACAGTCAATTCCCGTAAGTTGTGTCTGTGACACGTTCAGTAAGAGCCACTGAATGTATAAAGTACTAGATAATATTATGGGAGCTGGAAACTTTGAAAATAGATTTGTTCTTGGTTCATCAGAAGCTGAGAGAGAACACTTAGCACCATAAATACTATCACTGATACTAACAGAAATTCACTGCCTATTGAATCTATAAAAAGCTACCTAATGATTATCAACATAATAGGAGTGTCACTGGGATAGTCTGATACAGTCCCACATATCAGATAATGGCTGAGACAGGGGCCCTGTTTCATTAGTAACAGCCATATCAACAACAATGCAAAATTATGAAAACAATTTTTCAAACCAACCAACAGTTTACAGTAACTTGATAATTTCTGCTAGATCTTGTACTTAGAGGGCAGTCTTAGAATAAATACACAAAAATATAAACTGCAGGATTAGTTTAGGAAATACACTTTAGAGTTAAAATTTTAGGAGAGTAATTTCTTTCACTGCACTACTCATTAAATATTCTGATTATCATTCCCGTAGATATTAGTACACATGGGATTTAAATATAATTTAAATATAATTAAGTATGTGCGTGGTACAAAGTAAACACTCAATTGCCAGTTTTCACGATTACTGTTATTTTGTGACTGTGATACGTAGTATATCCCAAAGTCACTTGACTCTGAGAAGCTTTATTCCTACTCATTCATTATTCAGGAGCACTGCATGGAATTAACATTCTGTGGGAGAGGATGTCTTAGGAGCACGACGACGCTCAGAGTTACGGCCACGTGCTTCCCTTATTGTGACATGGTGTGGGACTAGTTGTAATTTGGGCTGCTTGGGTGTTCCCAGGGTAGCGGAGTTGTGGAGGTAGAAAGGAAGGATAGGAATACGAGCAGTAGCTGAGTATGCACGGAAGGAAATGCTGTTGCCCCTGGAGACACCTTCAGCCCGGGAGCTCCGGCCCCGGTGACCGGGGCCCCTGGATGATGGCATTCCCCCCTCTGAGGATGTCCCCTACCTGGCGGTGACCAGGACACAGTCACATCTCAGTCTACTGTGGATACCCTCCCTAAAGAATACTCACTTTTTGGGGTTCCTAGAGCCCATAGTCCAGTACTGAGACAGAACATTCTTTTCCTGAGGTAGTAGCTTCTTTGCCTGAAAGAATGTATGATGCTCGACACAGGATTTCCACAAGTTTTTGCAAGATCGGTAATTTAACATGTTGAAGGCCACGATATGTTCCCTGGATTCAGTCTGGGAGGAAAAACACAGTAGAGGTTTCATCTGCACAGATGAAGGAGCGAGCAAAGGCTCACAGGGATTCTATGCCCACATCAGTGGTCGTCAGCTAAGATGTGACAGACAGCAGAAAACCAGCTTCGAAATGCCTGAGGCCACAAACCAATGTTACAGGAATAGTCAGGAGCAGGATCTGTTAACCATCTTATTAACAAGGTAAACATGACCTGACTCTACTCTTTATCATCACTTGTGATCCTTTATGAAGACTCCGATTTCAAATATGCTTACATTGCTGGGTTGGATATATTTGGAGCAACCAGAAAAAGGCTGTGTGATACATTTCTTTTAAAATTTAGCTCTGGGAAAATCTCTCCTGAAGAAATAATTCTTCCATTTATCTGAAACTTGAAATTTTATAAGCCTTTGGATTTCTCTGTTTGTCCCCCAAGCATGGAGTTAAATCAAGCGCTCAGATATCATCACTTTAATTATTTCCTTGACCTTCACCCTACCTAAGTTTTCTGTTTTCATGTTAAATTGCCACCTCGTGCATTTTGGGGCCACCTTCGATCTTGCAATGGGGGGGTCAGGAGACCCAGATTCTAGTCCTAGTTTGCTCTGAGCCTGTGTCCTCATTTCCATGTGTTCTTTAGTGTCCTCATTCCATGCTAGGTGAAGCCATTTTAAGAACATATTATCTCTGAAACCCTGGGAAATGAACATAGTGACAGTAAGTGAAAAACGCAGAGCATAGCAGGACAGAGCGCGGTGTCATTGAAAGAGCAGGAGTCTCGGATTCAAATTCTAGTTCCTCCCTTGGTAGCTGTGGGAGCCTCAGCTTGCATACCTTCAAGTCCTCTTCTTCACCCAGAGTCATGCAGAGAGTGGGGGTCTCCTCTTAGGAGACACATGCAAAGGTTATTGTGCACTCTCTTATTTTTAATTTTTTTTAAAGACTTTATTTGAGAGACAGAGAGAGAGAGAGAAAGAGCACAGAGCCTGCCTGGGGCTCGATCCTAGGACCCCGAGATCGTGGCCCGAGCTGAAGTCAGACACTCAACCGACTGAGCTACCCAGGCGCCCTTACTGTGCATTTTAAACACATCAAGGGCTTGCTCTTGCTGACATTTACTGCTACTCTTCGTGGGCTCATGCCAAGTGCTCTGACCAATGCTCTTTTACTTAATCTTCTGGATCCCCCGACAGGCAGGTGCTACTGCATTGCTAGAACAAGGTAGCTCGGGTTAAGGGAGGTGAAGGAACCTGCCCAGCTGGTCAGTGGAAGTGGGGCAGCAAGGATCCAAACCCATCGTCACTGCCTTCTTGCTTGGAAGCCTGGTAAGCACAGTGAATTCTACAGGGCACTCTGGACCCCGGCATCCATTTTCTGTCCAGCACACGCCAGGCTCTCTCTCCCCGGTCACACATACGGCCCAGCTGCTTTCACCTGCTGCAGAACGAATGGCTGAAGTGGCTACAAACACAAGAAACAAAGCAAGCGTGGACGTATCTCACCTGTTTTTGTCGCTGATGTATAAAGAACTTTTTCCTCTTGAAAGAAATTTTTAGAATGTTCACCCTGCAAGAAAGCAAGCACACAAAATGCACTTAGGGATCAGCCGGGTGGCAGCTGATGCGTCTCAACATGTGTCCTCTGCTCTGTGACCATGAGGACCGCGGGCTCGAGGCTTCCCGGGATTGACCTCAGGGTAGGAACGATGGCGGGCCCGTCGCCTCAGCCAGATACCAAGGAGCTGACTGAAGCCGAGTATCACACAAGGGCCGCTGGACTGTGACCTAACTTTTAAATGACAAGAACCACAGGCAAAGTGCTCTCTTTGCGGTCAGCTGCTTTGGTGATGCCCAGGCAGGACAGCTGAGGGCAGCGTGGAGAAGGAGGACAGAGAGCAGCCAGACAGACGTGGGTCCACATCCCAGCTCTGGCGCTTACTGGCCGTGTGTCAAGTAGCTCCTCGACAGTTTGCACAAGAACACGACCATAGCCCCCACAGACAGTATTTTTATATACCAGATCCCCTATTAAAAGCTTTACTAGCAGTCCCTCAACTAAGCCTTGCAACAGTCCTGAACTGTATGATTAGACCCAGTTTTCAGATGGCAAAACTGAGGCTCAGTGACCTCACCAAAGTGCTCAAGATCGTTCAACTAGGAATGCGTGGATCTGAGCCTGTGCTCTCAAGTCCTGCACCACGAAGTCCTTGGAAAGCACTGCCTTTTTCAGAGTGGTCTCATGAGGATTCAAGTCTGAACACTTGGTAAAAGTCCAACTAATAACCAAGGAACCACACTGACAATACAGTTCCTGCCCAGAGGAAGTTCTCTGACTTCTGGCCAATGCACTGCCCGGGCCTCCTTAACTCCGAAACCTGCCTTGCACCATTTTATCCCTGTTTCCACAGAGTATCCCAAACCATACAGTGACCGGGGGAAGGGGATGCCGGTGAAAACTCAACTACTTTTCCCAAGTACTGAATCTGGGTCAACCAGAGAGGTCAGAGGGAAAAACCTAGGGGTAAAGTCTCCACTCCTCCTTCAGAAATAAAAGTGTAAAATTAGAGACAACGTTTCTTTTTGTTCAGTATATTTTTAAAGCATGATTCAAAAAAATAATTAGAACTGGTCTGCACTTACCAAGGATAGAAACTTGTGCAAATATATTTTCGGTACACGGCGATGCCCGCAGAAGCAATCCCAATCATTAGCTCTAAATTGTGCAGATCCTGTAAAAGGGAAGAGCTCAGATTCACAGCGTGTCACGGTCACGCTGATGCCCTCCTGTAACTCAAGCACCCACGCTTTTATAAATAGCAGTATGTATATGCTCCAAAGGGAAAATGTTATGGAAAACAGGCACAGAATACTTCAGATCCCAGTACTTAGCAGCAGACTCTTCTAAAGTGAACATACACAGTCTGAGAGCAGCCGCTGGGTCCCACCAGGGCTGTTACCCACCAGAGAGTTACCAGGCAGGCCCACTCGTCCTGCCACAGAATCCTGACATGAACATCCAATTGTACTTTTTCAACAATTACATACCATGCTAGCATCAGCAAGGCCTCACCCTCTGCACAGCTTTCCACCAATCTCAACTCCCATCATGGGAAAGGTGTTAGCTACCTGTCGTCATGAAGCGTAGGACTGCTGACTTTAAATCCAATGAATAAATAAATATTGCCTATAAATCCAATAGACTCAACATTCATTAAGAGCCTGCTATGTTGGGGTGCCTGGGTGGCTCAGATGGTTAAGCGTCTGCCTTCAGCTCAGGTCGTGATCCCAGGGTCCTGGGACTGAGCCCGGCGTCTGGCTCCTGGCTCAGTGGGGAGCCTGCTTCTCCCTCTCCCTCAGCCTCTCCCCCTGCTCATGCTCTCTCTCTCTCTGTATCTCTGTGTCTCGAATGAATAAATAAAATCTTTAAAAAAAAAAAAGAGCCTGCTATGCTATGCATTGCTATAGACATGAAAATATGGAAGATACAGCGACTATAAGGTATTTAAATTCATTTGAGAACAAGGTGAGTAAAATTTAAAACTAAAACGGTTCCTTCCCAGAGTCATCTATATCCCAATATACCCACTCAGATACTTGTAATTATATTAAAAAAGGGGGGGGGCACAGTCTGACTTAGTTACCACTGAGTGTGAACGTTGGGTTTGCCACTTACTAGCTGTGTTATTTTGGGCTACGGAGCCTCATTTTTTTCCTTTTGTACAATAAGGATTATTAAAGCCACCTCTCCAAGGGTTTTAATCAGGCTGAAATTACAGAATATGTGGCAGGATAATAAACTTTCATTCCCTTTTGCCTTCCAAGATGTGGTGGGACAAATTACTGTGAACAGCGATGCGAACACGGGGAATCAGAGAAACTGGCCAAAGAAAACAGCACTGATACAGGCGAAAGTCCAGAGAACATTCACTACTGGGCACCCAGCTGAAATCACATGCAATTCATCCCCTGATGGTCACTGTTCACTAAACTCCCAGGCTGTCCCCACATTCCCCAGCTGTACATGTAGAAGACAGGGCCATATGACTAGTCGTGGTCAATGTTCTAGGAGAAGTGATGGGTCTCTTCTGGGCTGAATCATTTAAGAGCTGCCGTGCGACCCTCCAGCTTCCTCTTCACTCGCTACAAGCATGAGGCCACGTGTGGAGCTGGTGATGCCACAAAATGGAAACAGCCTGGCTGCCGAGTTGCTGCAAGTAGGAAGGCTTCCCTGGAGGGTCGCTGGGACCCACCGCAGCTTTTGAACTACTGCGGAAGGTACTTTGTGGTATCAAGTTATTGATAGGGGTTTTCGGATGACCCAGCATAGTCAAAGGTAACCCAACTCCCTCTGATACCTTGGGAGGTGTCAGCCAGGCAGGTAATCATCTGGCTTGAGGTCTCTCATGGGACACAGGTGGTGGGGAGAGCACAGATCAACTCAGAGACATAGAAAGCCCACTTCACCACCGCAGAACGCTCTCCACAACATTCTACGACAAATTATTATTTGCAAATGTAATAAAAAGTAACCGTCAAGTCCCACAGTTGGTATTTTTCTAAGATCCCATATCTTTTTCCTACTTTATTACTTAGGTCATAACTTGCCTATCACACAGTTATAAGATTGAAGGGACACAAAAGAGACAGAAGTGTGTCTATGAATTGCAAAAATATTCTATTTACTCAACTTCCCCAAGCCTCCATTTTCTCAGTGTAAAATGGGATGATTAGCATACTGGCTTCACAAGGTTGCTATAATCTTTAAATGGACCTTGGGGTCTCGTGAAAAGCATCTCAAACAATGGCTAGTACCTACTAGGTGTTCAACCAATATTTACTTCCTTTTAGATATGATGTGGGCCAATTACTGGTAGAAAATTAAAAGCCAGATGCCAATTAGACGGTGCTGGGGTCATGTACTGAAGCTGCTACTTCTGTGCTATGTGACCTCTGAGAAGTCCCTGAGTGTCAGTTTCTCCATCTGTAAAATGGGGGTAGTGATAATACTCACCTCATGGCATTACTGTGGGACATAAGCAAACCACTGTGTCCAGCAGATAGAAATTGCTCAGTAGATGATGGATATTAATCAATTTCATTGAAAAGGTCACAGTCAATTTAAAATATTTATTGGTTTTCATGATCATACCATTATAATTTTTAAAAGCTGTCATATTTGAGCAATTAACTGTATTTTGAGCAGCACTGAGATGAAACAGTAAAAACCTTGGCTCACCAAAGTATCGCTTGGAAAATGGACAAAGACATTTTTTGCTTCTTTAACCGTGACATGAAATCATCTTACAAAAACTACTCATTTCTAATCCCCATGACCCCCCACCCCATGGAAACATAAAACATGAAAAAAGCGACTGGATAAATAACCAATCAAACTCAACATTACTTCATAAACTTTCTGAATATTGTTTAAAAAGGTCTTTTTAAAAATTATTATTATTATACCAGAAAAGGCAGTTCAAGAAGTTTTACTTCCGGAAGTTAATTTCTGAACCCGACCGGGCCAAGGGTACCTACCCTACTGCTGTGCAGCTCCACTCCATAGAAGTCGAGGGTCCGTGCTATGTTAATAAAGCAAGATTCAGCTTCTGATTGCTTTAGCCCACTACAGAAAAGGAGAGAAGATGCAGAGTTTGCCATCAGTAAAGTATATAACTCTAAGTTTTAAAATAAAAATCCCCCTCCAAGTTGGTAACATTTCTGTCAGGTCGTTAAATGCCTTACATTATAAACAGTCTAGCCCTGAATTCTAAAGCAGGTCTTTTTCTTGTCCACTGCCCAGGACTTCATCTAGCCTGCTCAGTCCTTTAGTAAATACTACTTCTCACTCGGTAGGCTCTCAGTCCTCAGATACAGAAGACAGGCACCTTGCGAAATTCCCACCCTCCTTGTTCCAAGTTGCTTACTTGATAGGTGCTCTTCAGGTCTTTCCACCTTTATCTATTCTTCGGCAGCCTCAAACTCCCAAACGTCACTGTACTATTTTAGGACGCTGGCTTCTGCCTGGGAAACCGTTCTGGGAGGGAGGATTGGCGGTGCCTTTCAGAAGGGACGCTGGTTGCTTGGCCTCTGTTTTTCCAGCCTTCCCAAGAATGGCCGGCCCCTTGAGACCTGGCCTTCCCGGTCGGGAAGGCCCTTATCTAACCTGGGCTACACCAATGCCACTGCAGCTTTGAATAAAATGCGGCAAAGGACGAGGGGGCCAGACGCGGGCACATCTGCTGGAGTGCAAGCGTGGCCTGAGGCAGCCGTGGAGGACTGGTGTCCCTTCTGGAACGAAGGCCGTTTCATGACCTGAGCCCAGAGAGGACGCGGGATGCACACAGCCTGGCGCCATGCGTCCGTTGGCCTGTCTGTTCCGCGACGCCTGAAGGGGCTGCACGTTTTATTAAGTGTGGTCATCCGTTCAAAGGTTTGCCTGGCAGGTCAATTTGTGGGGCAGTCAGATTTAAAAAGGGCATTTCCCCTAGGAATTAACGGATTTCAACGACATCCTAAAAACAGAACGCTGTAAATCCCCCTAAACTCTTACTGGATTTTGCACTTTACAGAAATGCTAGTTACGCCAAATAGATCTGCTACCATAACAGCCCAAAGGTTCACAAACCCCCAACAGCTTAAAAGAGGACTCGTGAACAAAAGGAAGCCACACATCAAACCTGAGGGAACACGAGGTCTGAAATGCCCGACCTGGGTTCCCAAAGTAGGCCACCCCACCCCTCCTCTTACCTGTGCTGCTCATGGAGGGATTCCACCTTCGTTAAAAAGTCATCGTTCTGATCTGGGATAAACTGACTATCGGAAAGATAGCCTGGATGATGAATGGAAGAATTATAGTCTCCAAAATGACCTATCAAGACAGAACGAGGAGGAAATTGCCTTTTCAGTATGGTCTGTATTCACAAGCATCGACGGCATCACAAGAAAGGCACTGCAAGCATTCTTCCGAGAGGTTCTACCACCACATGCAATAGAGCTTCTCGTTTGCTCCAGATTTCACATTTTTATCGGAACCCTGTATGGGCTAAGTACTACCGTGCAGGCTTCGGCTGAATGCTCTCCCTGAGGCCAGATGTTTGAACAGTCTAAGCTAGGTCCTGTTCTAAACCCACAATCTGTGGTGAGCACAGCAGGTGGTACCCTACCCCCTGGATACAGACATAGAAGGGAGCCCACTCAAATACGCCACACCCTCTATGCCGGGCACTGTGCAGACGGACTCTCTACTACCCCAAGGTGATTATGACACTGGACCAACCTGCTCTAAAACAATGGGTGTGGGCAGAAAAGAGGTCATCATGACCTGACTACTCTCTGCACCTTGACCGACTCCCTGGAATTTGGAGAAGTGCGGAAGAAATGGAACTAGGATGTGTTCGGAGGCACAGTGGGAGGGTGGGGCATGGCATGAGGGATGGGAGTCGGTGGGGCTGTTGGTCTGGGCCCTGGCAAGGCTGAGGGCAGAGTTCTTGGGAAGAAGGAAAACTTTTTTTTTTTTTTTTATTCTTACGTTAATCCCCATACATTACATCATTAGTTTTAGATGAAGTGTTCCATGATTCATTGTTTGTGCATAACACCCAGTGCTCCATGCAGAATGTGCCCTCCTCAATACCCACCACCAGGTTAACCATCCTCCCACCCCCCTCCCCTCTAGAACCCTGTTTGTTTTTCAGAGTCCATAGTCTCTCATGGTTCGTCTACCCCTCCGATTTCCCCCGCTTCATTCTTCCCCTCCCGCTACCAAGAAGGAAAACTTCTTAGGGGAGTCAGGGAAACACTGGGAACCTGCAATTACAAAGGGAAGAGGAAGGGGGCCTTCTAGAGGGATTACCAGATGCATCCCTGGTCCAAACAGCACCTCTCCCTCAAGATCCTTGACTGCCATTCTACAAACATGATTCACTGATGTCTAAGGTGTTATAGGTATTCCTGAGAGTGGTGCAGTAGCCAACCTGTACAAGCGTACATGGCTGCCCTGAGGATTCAAACCATCTGGGTGTCTGGACTGTGGAGACTGGGAAAAAGACCCTGGGTGGAACAGCCAAGGATCTGGCTGGGGGACCCAAGGACACCTGCTTCCCTTCTCCAAGTTCAGTTTTTCCGGCTTTATAAAAACAGGAGAAAAACAAGTTCTAGTTCTGATGGATAATTTATCTAGTATTTCATTTTCTTAATGAGGCACTTTCATCTTTTTCTTAAAAATATTAACCTTGATCTTTCCAAAGGTTTCGATGAATTCTTCCTGCAGCTGGCCTCACTGCCAGGGGGCTTCTGAGGACTGACGTTCCACAGTACCCATTCGACACAGATTTCTAAATCACACAGCTCCTTCTGTGTCACAAGGATGGGGATTGGGAGAAGCTGTGGTGATGCTTCACGGCCAATCTCAGAAGGGAAGGAGAGGACCCGGGGAGCTGCTTAGGGGGATTTCATCACAAAGATGAGAGGAGAGACACAAGCACGTCTTTCTTTACATCCATGTGGCCCTGCTCCCCCTCAGTTGCCATCACACATAAGAGCTGCCCTTTGAGATCCACACTGTAATGAAGGGATCTGTTTCCTCCTTACAGTCTTCCCTGAGGGCTGGGACCGAGGCAGACTCATCTGTGGGGCCTAGCACCTATGCATGGCACACAGAAGATGCTCATGGATGCAGTGCTTGGAGCTAACCCAAAACAAAGGCTACTACAAAGTTCAATTTTCGAAGCGGAAGAGGGCAGAAAGCCAAATGATTTACGCAGGCAGACCTGGTCAAGGGGAGACCATAGGCTGTAAAGGCCAGCCAAATGCAGCTAAGCTATGGACAGAAATGTCAAGGCTGGATGATGTAAGCACAAGTGTGGCTTACAGCAAGTCTGTATGCGGTGAAGTGTACAACAGTGTGCATATAGGGAATAATTTAGATGCCTTGACAGAGTTCCCAATGAGGAAAGCCTGAGAAAGCCTTAAAATTACCTTGCGTAAATTCATTTTAAAAGGGAAGAAACAAATTAAGGGAAGAAACTGGTCCACAGAAGCCACTTTCAGCAGTCGAGACCAGAACCCAGGTGATCCATGCCCCAGCTAGTGCTCCCACCATCCCCACCAGCCTGCCTACCAGGTCCGAGCTGCTGCTGGCTGGCCATCTGCTGAGGACAGTGGTCACGGCCCCAGAAGGCAGCCAAATGCTGCAAGAGATGTTCCTGAGCCTCAAGCCAGAGTCCTATTGAATTCTACTCTGTTGGTTTCATTAGCTCATAGAGATCCTCTTGGATCTTGATTTGGTTATCCATATTAGCTAACAAGTCCCAACCCCTGGGCCCTTCTACGAACATGAATAGCAAGGCTGTCTTTAGTCAAGTCACTGACAAACATCTGAACATGAATGACCAATGAACCTTCGTGTAGGGTGGTTTTCCCTTGAAATCTTAGTCAGCTACTCTGTGCAAAGTGCTATGCTAACCACTAGAGGGACACAAAGTCAAAGAGTCATCTGCAAACACTCGGAAGGCAAAGGGAGGTTCCCATGATGGTTTCAAAGCCATGGACCCATTAGATGCTCATGACAACCCAGTGACAGACATTGCTTTTATTCCCATGAAACAGTTAAGGGAAGGGAGACTCAAGGAAGGGACCTGCCCACTTTGCTCAGCTGGTAACTTGGAGCCTAGACTCTAACCACAGTCCATATTGTTCATCTACTTACTATACCACATACCCTAACCTCCAGAGTAATACACTTTCCTATTTGTGGAGAAGCAACACACGCAAAAGCTAATTATAGCAGGAAGAAAAGGAAATGAGTGTTTATGTGGGAAGTACATTGTCTTAAGTCCCATGCATTCTTATGGCTAATATTTTATATTGTGCAGGAAAGAGAGAGTATATTCTAGGCACTCAAATGTGCAGCATTTCAAGCTGTGAAACTGTTCTGTTGGGAAAGTCCTTTACATAATATATGCCCCTTACATGTTATTTATCCATCTCCCACTTGATCTTGGAGGCTTTTCTCAGGGGTCACGACTAAGAAGCTTTTCTGGACTTGCTCGCTTCTCCCCCATGCGGGATGGGGTGCATCCTCTGCGCTCACCCTCACTGCCAGCATCAGCTGGCCCACCTGTGCCTCCCCACCGGGCAGGAGACCCCTTGCAGAGAGAGGCCATGCTTTGTCTGTCTGTGCAACCCTGAGGCGGGTGCAGAACCTGCATGTAACAGAGGTCAATGGACATTATGGAGTAAATACACATTTCTAAAAATGTCATTCTTTGAGCCTCATCAGTACTTGTGGCCACCAGCAACCTGAAGTCTTTTCAGGTATTTGCCTACATTACTTTTTATCTAGTAAGAAAATGTGCCTTCAGTTTGCTCATCACTGGTAGGGTTTATCTCCCTATGACACACGTCTGTTAGGACAATCTGGTGAAATGTAGCAGATACAATTTAGATATCCAGCAGTATCCAAGAATTAATCTTACAGGAATGTATGTACAGAAGTATGAGGAAAAATACATGTGTACTTCCTCAGAGTGAAGGAATAAAGAACTTATACTTAGAAATGTTTGTCTGACGATCCATAATTTTATTAGCATGATAGTCATGCTAATATTTCCACTGAAACTAGTTTGTACTTTTTAGGTGCTAATAAATTCCTTTAGCCCCCAGCCTAGCATTCGTTTGCAGAGGGGGAACCTGACCACTGAAGCTTAGAATAGTTTTTTCTTATTTGGTTCTTATATTTTACTCTAAGTAGAGTTTATTGTTGTTGAACAACAGGCAGTTCTTTAGAAAGCTTTCTTCTGGGGAGACATGAAAACAGAGTGAGTTAACACTCACCATGCGCCAGGCACGATTCTGAGAGCTTTCCATATAATAACTCATTCCATCTTCACTACAACCCCATGAAGTAAACACTGTTATCCCCACTTGACAGATGAAGAAGCTGAGGCCTAGGGAGGCTCAGGGTCATGCACGTATGAGGGGAAGAGCCAAAACCCAGGTAATACGGCTTCAGGTGTGCTCTCGTCGACTCAGTTAATGGCAAGGGTCCAACTGTAGAGTTTCTAGTTATAGACTACTTCACACGTGTGATCTGACTCAAATAGTCAATTCTGAGTTGTCACAGTCACTGTCCTCACCTCCATTTTACAGAGGGAAAAATGTAAATTCAGGGAGGTAATATCACGTAAATGGCAAATGGAGAAGCCAGGCTTAAAATCGAGTCTGGGTGCATCCAAAGCTACGTCCTTCCTAAAAGTGTTCCCAGCCCTCCAACCTCAAGCTCTAGCTGTGAACACCAAACTCACTCTGGGATGTGGCAAAGCTTGCTTCTTCAGCCGATCAGCCTGGCAGAGACAGAGGAAACGAGGTCTCGAGATCAGCAAGGATACAGGTCGACTGTGGCCATGTCATTTCCCACCTGGACGCAACATGGATGGGTCTGTTCCAGTTGCATTGTAGGGAGAGGGGAACTTTCCAATCTACCCAGACCCACCACTGTGCAACCTCTTCTCAGTCTCCCTGAGAGGAAACTGAGAGGGAGGAGGTGCAGGCCATCTGGGGAGACTGATGCTAGGTCTTACCTGACTAGTGAGTAGGGTCACTGTTAAAAGTCTGTCTTCCACTTCCTGGTATCACGCAGGTGGGCAGGTAAGCTGGTAAGTTCCAGCCACCTTGCTCTTCACCTCTCCTATTCCTGATCCTTGAAGTCGGGGGTGTGGACAGACTTAAGGCCACCTCAGGAGTCCCTGTCAGCCTTCTCTTGCTATTTTGCCTCTGAGACCAAAGCAGAGTGAGTAATTTAGCCTCCACCTGCTCTGAGACCTGACCGTCTTGCCCTCTTAGCCGCCTACCACACAGTCGGCCAAGAGGGTTAACAGGCCAAGATGGGGTGAGGCTCACAGAAAGGCACAGGGGCCTTCCTACGTCCTGGGCTCCCATGTAAGTCTGTCCGACTTCTACGTTAGTGTGTTGCCCTGGCATCACACGGCTAACTATGAAGGGGTACTTCGCCTTCCTTCAGTCTCGGGACCCTTTCCATCATGCACATGCGGCATCTACCACGGGGCCTGATGTGATATATACCCTCAACAGAGTTTTGCTGAATGAGTGATTTCTTAAGCTTAAACAGGCCTTGATGGGAAATTCCATATGGGTTTTCTATCCAATGTGGCAGCCACCAGCAACAAGTGGCTCCTGAGCCCTTGAAATGTGGCTGGTCCAAATTGAGATGTGCTGTAAGTATAAAATCTGGACTGGTTTTCAAAGACTTCATATGAAAACCAAATGTAAAATATCTGGTTAATTTTTTACATTGCCTCCATATGAAAATGATAATATTTGGGATATACTGGATTAGTTAAAATACTAAAGCTAATCTCACCTGTTTCATTTTCCTTTTTTAACACTGGGTACTAGAAACTTAAAACAACGTTATGTGGCTCACATTATATTTCTACTGGACACTGGTGCTACACACCAATGAATGATCCATTAACTCTACTGAAACTCTGAAAACAAATTCCTAAGATCCTAAGAAAGTAGCATGAATGGCCGCCAACAAATTGCTTAACCGTGGGACTTGGTTTCTGTGTCCGTAAGAGGTGACTGGTAGAAATATCTGCCCCACTGGGGTTTGTTATGAGATCCAATACGTGAGCGGGGGTCTGCTTAATGCAATGTGTGATAGGTGACTTCTGTTGTATGGGCTCATCCACACCTTCCCGAACCAACATCCCTGGGCTGGCAGAGTGCGTCAGTCAGGGTGAAAGTGGGAGTACCCCGACAACCAGAGATAAGCTTGCCCAATGGGATTCCTGGGAAGAGGGGAAGTGATCTGGTCAAACGGGAAAGGCCAGTGACTTTCTTAATACATCAGTCAGAATAGTCTGTCCATCTGTGAAAGGCTCCCTTGGTGACTTACATTGTACGGCATAGGATGCTAGAACCACTGCTGAGTTAAGAGGGCAGGTTAACCTGTCGGGAGAAAAACATATTAGCAAAGTCACAAGAACCAACAGCCTGAAACATCCATGATGGGCGACACCAGTCTTCTGTCTTAGATTAACCATTAAAAAACATCACGAATCATAATAAAGATCATTTTAGGATGTAACTCAAACAGTACACATAAATGTAACACTGAAGATTCACAACTAAAAGAGAACTTTGTCATGTTTAAAATAATACACATTAATACAAACACCATGAAGCTGGAGGCCTAATGCTGGCCAAGGTTTTGGCTGGTCAAGAAAGGTCAGGCTCATATCACTAAGAGGAAAAGTGAGAAAAATTATACTCTTAGATCAATGGGCAGCCTTCGTATCTTTCTAGTAAAGACGTGAGACTTTTCGTAGGGCTTTCTAACTAAATCCCTGACTTCTGCCACCTTTCTAGAAAGGTGACATCCTCTTAGATGGGAAAAAATAGAAAAGGATCTTAAAATTTTAAAACTCCTGTGAGTTCTAAATTACTTAGTAACAGTTACTTAAGATTCCTAAATCTATTTACCCTCCTGAAGCTTCCAATCTATAGGGGATGGTCTGTCCGCCTCCCAGTTTGCCTGCCACCTGGTAGAAATCCATGGATTAGACATTAGACTTGAGCTCCCTTCCCCTCAGGCTCACTGCCCTCCAAACACCCTGTTTCTGCCAATGACACCATCTCTAGCTTAGTCATACTTTGAATCCTCTGGTTGCTCCCTTCTCTCTGTCCAACCATGAACTCCACCATCTGCCTAGGAGCTCGGCCAGCAGACCTGGGCCAGGGATCCCTGCCAGCTGGAGAAATACACTGCAGAGGGGCTGACTAGAAGCAGTGCGAATGAAGGCTTGCAGGGTGGGGAGACACAGATTTTGAGAGCATTCTTCCCGGCAGCCCTGGGGGAAGTGGAGAAAAAGTGCTGTTTCCATGGCAGCTCATGAAATTCCCAAGATGTGAGTCACCCCCATGTCTCTGACTAATCAGGTTGGCCAACGCAGGGTTCCCCTTCCTGTCTATTGTGCTATGCGCTGTCCTGAAGCCGCATGAGAAGGGAGCCTTCCCTATGTGAGGGGCCCCCAACTTTCCTCAAGTTACTAGGTGTTCCCTGCTAGAACTTCTAAACGATCTCTCCCAAGTTTGGAGCTACGTCCAGGGATATTCACCATCTGTTTGTTCATCTGGAGACCCAGAGAGCCCGTGGGGAGAGCAGACACCAGCCACTCGCTCTCCTACCAAGATGGGCTTCAAGGAAACCTAAGTCAGTGTCCCTCCTAGAGGCGGAGCAGGTGAATGGGACTCAGGGAACACCTGAGGAGACAGGCTAAGAGGGTTCCATCCACATGGAAGGAACAATCCTAGAATAAGTCAGAAATGAACATTTCCAAAGAACAGGGTAAATGCAAACTAAAAAAGAATGCTGAAAGTCCGCACGGCCATTCAATGTGGCCCCTAAAGAGACCCCTTTCTTTCCCTCTAGGCTTTGGGGTCTCCATCTGATGGCCAAGGTCACCTAGCTCAGCTGGAGGGAGAGCATGCCTTGGGAACTGCCCGCCACTGACGGCTCAAACAAGCCAGGGAGCCCAGGAAGAAGGCTAACCAGGTCCACCCCGTCTGTCAAAAGAGCCACAGTTAAAAATGGCCAGACCCACCCTGACGTACCCAGGAAGTGTCTGGTGACAGGAGACCCTGTCCTGAGAGAGGTGGTGAAGGCCACCAGCACGCCTGATGAGGAATGCCAGGGATTTAAGGCAGGATGTGTCCCTCAACAGGTGTCACCCAAAATAACAAGGGGTATTGTGTTGGGAGAAGAAAAAAGGAAGACAGTCAATTCCCACTATGGGGAACACTGGACTGAGAGCTCCTGGGGGGTGAGGGTCTTGCTTTATTTGACCAGCACAGCACAGAGCCCATCGTCTAACAAGTGCTTGAGAAATACTTGTTGGGAAAAGCAATTAGTGCGTAGGGGAGAGAGACAAGTTTCTGCTTCTGCAGGGGGCAGCCTGGACCCAGAAGAGGGATGGGTAATTTCCCTCTAGAGTCACCCTCACATGTGAGAAGGCTCACAGAAGGGGGAGCTCATTTCTGGGGGTGCTTAAGCAGAGGCCCAAGGCCTGTGGCTGTGCTAGAGAAGGGGCTCCTTCCTCCTCTGAGTGAGAGAAGAAGCTCAATTACAAAACTTCTCCCATTCTAGGAGCTCTGAACAGTCAACAGGTTAGGGCAGTCCAGATTTCAATATGTGTCTTGTTTCTAAATGTTCCTCCCCCTCCCCCACCCCCAAGATCTTCACGGCCCCGCCCGCAAACCTCCCTTCCATCTAGATGAAGCCCCCCCAGCCTCTTCCAGCCTTCCCACCCTTGCAGCTGCTCTGGCCACATGCCTTCTGCGTGAACACCTCCAACAGCTCTCCTCTGCCTGCCGGACACAAGATGCCGGTCTCGCTTTGACATGAAGAGAGGCCCCCCCTTTCCCTTACTCTCCTGTAAGCCTCCAACATGTGCTTTTCAATTGGGACCAAGGTGCTGGGGCAGGGCAAAGCCTTCCAGCCTGCACTCCTCCTTCTAAAACCTCGTGGCAACTGGGGTCTGCACAGCCCATGCTGGTCCCAATCGTCTCACGGGCTCCTGTCTCACTGCCCCCAACCACATGGCAGGCTCCCCCTCACGGCGGCTTCTGAAGACCCTCCTTGGGGCGGGGGCTGGCAGGAGGAAAGAGGGAATGAGGAGAATGGGAATAAGCTGACTGTTTCTACCAGTTCACTGGCTGCAGGTTCTCCCTTAAGGAAAAGTCAGGATTTGCAGGAGGTAGCTCAGGGACAAGTGGTTTGGCATTTCTCATTCCTTCCTGAGCCATTTCAGATCCTTCCAGCCCCTGAGATGGTCCTGCCACACAAGACGTGCTGAATCACAGGCAGACGCTCACATCTTCCAGCACAAAGTCTCCCAGAGAGAAAATGAATCATCTAGAGGTACTAAGGGGCTTGGAAGTGGACCAAAATTAGGCCTGAGCTGTCTTCCTGAATGAAGCGTGTCTCACATTCTCCCTGTAACTTTTCTCAGGTCTTTACCAGAAAGATAACTGTATCTTTGCTAATAAAATTGAAACATGAAATGAAGTTTATCCATCCTCAGCTTCTCCAAATCAACACTGAGTTAAAAACAGATGTCCGGGAGCGTAATGTTGTACAGGATGCTGCTTTCAACATCCATCTTTTGTTTAGATTTAATACTGTTTCCAGAAATACATGCTCATTAGATTAAAACCAGGAATTTTAGTGTCTGGCAACCGACAGGAAAAGAAGAATGTGAAATTCTCATTACCTTCCTTCACAAATATCCATCTTCAATTGTAAGAAATACAAATGCCTACGAAACAATTGTTTTTTATTAATGCATAATACTCAAATTGAGATACAAAAAACAGAGGTGATAAGTCAAAGACAAGGTTTGTACATTTGGAAAACAAGATACATGAACACACATTTTCGCCTGAAGTCTCGGGCACTCTTTTGTACCTTGCAAAGCTGCCCCTTCGGTAACAATGCTTCTGTGTGGCTGCTGATTTCCAGACAGCCTCACGCCAGCACATACCGTCCCAGGGATGGCTGAGCCCGCCAATGATCAGCCGGTGCTCTTGCAGGTGGACACCCCCACCCTGGACAATCCCTATCAAACTCGGGGCATCCGAGAGCACCAGGCCCCAGGGGCATCATGCACAGGCAGCCCCCCAGGTGCTGGGGGGCGGTGGTTCAGAACACACCCACATTCCCTCTGCATGAAGCTGCAGAGAGGAGCTGGGTCTGTGAGGACACTGCCTTGGCTGGGTGCAAACACCCAGCTGAGCTGTTTCCCGTGTCCTGGGAACTGTGGGTACTCCAGCAAAAGCATAAACATCAGTCAGCTACCAGCTGCCAGGACCTCTGAGCTGAATTCGGCACTTGCCCGTGAGCCACCAGCAATGTCAAAACCCAGGACCTGATTTGTGGGCAGTGCTCGGGAACCCACCCCGGGCCCCACACCCTGTGAATCTGTCCCCTGTCCAGGGACTGGGTAAGAGACAGCAGTTAAGAGTGCTGCGCCGGCCACCAAGGGCCATGGAAAGCTTTATATTTAGGGATGTGGCATACACCCACTTGGCTACTAGCTCCCACTCCTTTTTAAAGCCCAGATTCAAATGGGATAGACATTCCAGTGTCTGGCCAAGAGGACAAAAGGGAAACTTCTTGAAATATAATACAGATGCAGCAGAAGTGTTCTGGGGCAGGAGAGTGATCATTTGGCAATTTGAAACACATGCGGTCTCCTTAGTCCTTCAAGTTTATATGTCCCAAGGTCAAGGTGCTGGTGTTCTGAGACATGAATGCTTCACTTGGCATTACAACCTCCTCTCTGCACAGATCTGGGCTGGGTGCAGGGAATTCATAACGTACTGCCTCATTTCAGCCTCCTACCAGCTCTGAAGTAGGTACCACCACCTCCCTTTTTTGAGGAAACAAGACATTCAGATAGTTTACATGGGGTCAGTTAGATCTTATTTTAACCTGGACACTCATGCTATGAAAAAACCTGACTATGCTACAAATTTCTTATACATCTAATGACTTCAGGCTTAGGGTCAATTTCCTAACTCTGATATCCTTATGTAGCCTGTAGTTATCATCAACTCTCCTCAACGTGTTGAAGACCAGCATTGAGACACCACGTAGCATACATTTGCTGATTCATGCTTACTCTGTATTGGAGACTATCTTTTTCACCTAGGAGAACATCATCAGTCCTTTCTAGTTTGTTCCTATGTTTATCCAAGCTGACATGCAACCAGAATTAAGTGTTCTCTCCTCCTACAATAGTACTGGGAGGAAGCAGACAAGGGAGAGAATCTGGATAATCTGACGGTAAATCTGGACCTCCAGTGACGAACCGGGCTAATTGGTGTATCTTCCTAGGGATAGAAATGAGAACACAAACCTGGACATCACCATTCATCAAAGGCTACCTTGTCTGAGTCAACCTCATGACATCACACAAAGAGGTTGTCATAGTGGAAGGAGGCCCAAATTTAGGGGATCTCCTGGGAATCCTGAAGGAGCCTCGTTTTGAGACTGCCAGTAAATGAAATTCTGTGTACAATGACCTAAATTTATCGGGAACAGCAGTTGTAGAGGCTTCCAGTCAAGGAGAGGTCTAACAATCAGAATAAAAGAAAATCATGCAGGGGCGCCTGGGTGGCTCAGTTGTTAGGCGTCTGCCTTCGGCTCAGGTCATGATCCCAGGGTCCTGGGATCGAGTCCTGCATGGGGCTCCCCACTCTGTGGGAAGCCTGCTTCTCCCTCTCCCACTCCCCCTGCTTGTGTTCCCTCTCTCGCTGTGTCTCTCTCTGTCAAATAAATAAATGAAATCTTTAAAAAAAAATTAAAAATAAAGTCAACTAAGAGGGGCGCCTGGGTGGCTCAGTCGTTAAGCGTCTGCCTTCAGCTCAGGTCATGATCCCAGGGCCCTGGGATCGAGCCCCGCATCGGGCTCCCTGCTCCAGGGGAAGCCTGCTTCTCCCTCTCCCACTCCCCCTGCTTGTGTTCCCTCTCTGGCTGTGTCTCTCTCTGTCAAATAAATAAAACCTTTAAAAAAAAAAAAAGAAAATCATGCAGAAGAGATGTCAGCACACCTGACTCAGAAATGTAAAAGTCCACTCCTAGAGTATATCCCATCCATGATCTCAACTTCACAAAAAAAAGCAACGAATGCCTCCCCAGATTTTAGAAAACAAACAGAAAACAACAAATACTACTTTCTCTGACACTTGAGAGCTGAACTTCTTTAAAAGGAACTTACTTTTGGATAGGCTACAGAGGTGGGCTTAATAGGATACTGTGTGTCAGGAATATAAGCAAAACTCTAAGTTAAAAAAAAAAAAAAAGACCTGTGAATTAATGGTGGAAGTCTAGCTCAGCATAAGAAAAAGATCTGGCAGTCCTGCCTGCCCACAAGCTCCACAGGAGCCATGTGGGCGGCTGCTGCAAAGACTCCTGTTACATTGAAAGCTGGTGCCCCAAATCCCAGGAGGTGACAGCCACACTGCACTCCAACCTTGGGGCTACCACCCACCTTAAGTTGGGAGGTGGGGTGGTAGGGTCAGGTATCAGTCCTGAAGCAGTGAATTCTAGCAGAGATACTAACAAACTGACTTTTATCTTGGACTTAGGGAAGAACAAAAATTCATCTGTTACTCATCTTGTGCCCAAATATGCCTCTCGGCATCCCCCACCCACTGCATGATTCTACCACCAAGCATGTCTAATTCCCCTTACCCGTGACGGCCCTTACAGATCTCAAGGCAGCCTGTTTCTCCCCAAGTCCTCCCTCCATCCCAAACCTCCTACATTTCCTCAAATGTCCCTCAAACGACAGGGAGCCTCAGCAGGAGGATTTTGTTGGCACCCAGAGGTGGTGAGCTTCTCTCCGGTGGGGTAGGGAAGTGGATGCCCAATGACCAAGAGGGGCCCTGGAGAGGGACTCTTGGGTTAGGCCAGCCCTAGCAATCCCTCCACTCAAGTTCTTTGTTTGGAGAACTCTGACAAGCCCGCTGGTCACCACACCCCTCTGGTTCTAGGATCACAGGGGGCAGACAGAACCAAGGGTGACAATCACTAGCTTAGGCAGGGCGGTTCATACATACTTGTTGGAACCTATCAGTTGCTCAAAAATTTAATAGGTCACAACTGGCATTTTAAAAGAAGGAAAGAGAAAACAGAGAACTTGAGAGTGCTCTGCGCTTCCTCTTGGTTTATTAAATATTTGCTTCTGTAATGTCTATCTGGACTGCATTGTGAAGCAAAATATATTTTTGCTGTGTGGTTGTGATTTAAAAATCCACGGGTTAAAACCACACACGTGTACACACACACACTCTATCATAACGTTTTTAAAGCATCCCTTGAACAGAACTTGATATTTAGTAATGGCCTGGGGGAACTCTGGTAGGGTGATTTCTATAGATGTCGCCCCCTGGGTCCATCCGCTCATGAACTGAGCTAACCCCTTAGTCCACCGGCATGAGGAACCATTATGGGGAAAACTCAAAACATCATGTGAACTTCCCATGGTGGCCCAATGAGCCCTACGGACATCTCTCACTCTGGCTTAAAATTCAACTGAACAGTAAACACAGTCAAATCTCCGATGTCTGCTATTGTGGAGGGAAGAGGTGCACAAAGAGGGCAAAACAGAATAATAGACTAATATTTAGCCTTTAAATAAACATAACTAAAAGTTAAAATGTCATCCTGTGATTACCTTCAAAAACAAAACAAAACAAAACAAAAACAATATTCAACGCCTGAGTTAATGTCACCTTCTTGGTGATGGCTTCATGGGCACAATGAACACAGAATAGGAGTCAATATTCCTGAACATCCATTAAGTTTTGTTTTGTTTTTTTTCTGATAGAGAAAAAAACCTCTGGAAGTTTCCCTCCCTATGAAAAATAAACATATCATTAATAAAAGGGCTCAACGTTGCCATGGAGGAGAGAAATTCGAGGCAGGGTCGCTGTTCAAACACCAACAACCTTCCTGTGCCCGCCCCCTCCATTCCAAACCCTGTTCCCCACCCAGAAAACCCACGAGCCAGTACAAAACAAGGGCCAGGACCTACGCCAAGCCCTGAGGGGTAAACAATCCTATCTCGGCTCTCTTTCCCTTATCTGGCTCACATTTTGCCTGCACAGCCTTCACCCAGGAGAGAAGCTGCTCCAGCTTGCATTCCTTTCTATTTCTACCAACTGGGGATCTGGTGGAGAATGCTCAGTTCAGACACCTCTTGTTATCCTAAAGAGCCTCCGTTCTAGCCCCACAGAGATACCGTTGTTATTTGATGACACGACCGTCTCAGCAAACTGGTCTCCCAAACCCCTGCCCGCATAGCAAATGAACAAGTGCTTTCTTTGGGTGCCCGCAGGCTCAATGGGCAGGAGGGGTTGGGGTGGTGGGAGAGGTAGGAGGAGGTGGATGGCAGTGGGCTCCAAATGGCACCAAATAAGGAAGTAAGTAGGCCCCAGACAATTAATTAGCTGATGAAAATTTCAGTATGTACCCCTCTGATTTTTACTTGTTTCATAACCGCTGGTGTGGTTATACCCAAAGAAGTGTAAGGCCACAGTGATAAGATAAAGAGTACATTTTTAGTGGTTACCCATTTTTATATACTACAAAGGAAACTTAAAAAAAATGTTATTACCTGGTTTGTTCTTCCTGTAGTGTGTTGGGATCAGGTATAAAAAATCTTACTCGAAAATGCAGAGTACAGGGGAAACCTCCTACAACATTTTTCAAAAACAAATTTAAGTTTTCCTTTTAAAAAAGTCAATGCAGGTAAGCAGCTACTCTCCCGTAAGTGATGCATTTTTTTCACCAGACCACAGCTTTTTTCATCAATAAACGGACTAATTTCAAAAAAGGAGTGCACAAGATCATTGTTTAGAAATCTCCAAGTCTGCAAAGTCAGATATTTTGCAACAGAATGAGGTACTATCCCCTCCCTACTACAGGTTTAACTTAGGGCTGTGTTCAAACAATGCACTCCTTACCTGTATCAGGAATTTTAAAAATCCTTAAATCAATAGATTATACAGCATTCATAAAGAAATAATCCCACAAAGATAGCGACTTTATACTTTTCCCAAACATTTTCATGTACATTCTTGAACTTAAACGTCACCATGATAATGAGCAGGTTAGGCTGATCTTGATGGCGCTGTTTTACAGATAAGCCAACAGGCATAGAGCCTTGCCTTCAGTTGTACGGCTGATGACCAAACCAGAACTCAAGCACTGAGGTTTTTGATTCCGCTATGCCCCATCTCAATCATTTTGATACTGGGAAACAGTTCATACTTTTAATGCACAGTGAATTCCCAAAGTGATGAACATACTAGCAAATATTACACAATTAACATACTCAAATATGGCTTTATGCAACGATACCAAGAGTCAATTTGCTTGTAGAGATAAAATTAGCCCATTTCTTTTCCTGGATATGGCAACAGGAGATCAGACTGTGTTGCTAAGATTCCGTGCTCTTCTTCAGGTCAACTTTACCCCTCTCCATCACTCAGTAAATGTTCACCGGCCCTATCTATGTGCTCAGCACTTTGCTGCTTCTGAAACTCAAGCCTTCTCCACCCTGCTCCTCACTGATCCTGCCACGGATCTGCCGACCTCACCCTTCCTCTCTTTAGTACCCTCTGTCAGCGTCAAAGATATGAGTGGTGTGTGTGCGCCTATGAATGTACCTCTGTACAGTTGCCTGGGTACCAGTGGGTGGCGCTGTAACTTGGTACAGTCTGACCACCTGCACGGCAGGGGACAGCTCAGTCTTCCCACTGCCTTGGGATATCCTTTCAGCTCCGCTGCTCACCATAACTTGTCACTGTATGTCTCAGGATGTCTTTGTGCACCCAGAGCATCCCATCAAATGCTCAGAACTAGCCTAGAACCATCACTCTCATCATCTACATCCCCACACTTGGCTGTCAGCTCCTTGAGGGCGGGGTCCAAATCTGATTTGGACCAGACTCCCAGAGCTTAGCCCAGTGCGCTGCCAAAATCTGAGCTCAGGACACATCTCCTGAATGAATGAGTTAGTGACTATAACTATAGTCTATGGACTCAGTGCTCTGAGAATTCAAATGGAGGGCAGGTATTTATCTGCACAGTGGCTCTGCGGCTCCCCATGGGTAGGTAGTTCTGAATGCTATGGGAGGTAAGGGCTTGGAGGCCCAGGCTCCACGTGAGGGCAGCAGTGGCACCACGGCCATGGTTCCTTGTCTCTACTCCTTCCCATCCGGGTGCTGGGGCAGGTGGGGGGAGGTGGCATACGTGTGTGTCCACTTGTGTGAAATCCACCTGCCGTTTACCCCTCAGCCATTCATTGGCCACCTCCTATGGAGGGGGTGCATGGTAAGGAATGCAGAGAAAATGTGGCAAGCACTGTTCCCTGAAGGAGCTTGCAGTTTCCAAGGAAGATTAAGGCAGGCAACTATGAGATGAAGGAGAGTTACAACAAATGTAAGGGAGGGTAAGAGGCATGGCTTCTAATAGAAGAGATGCGAGTCTGAGTGGCTAGGAAGAACAACAAGATTTGGATATAGGGAAGAGGGAAAAGCATTCCAAACAGAAGGAACAGACTGAGGGCAGGCACAGAGGAATGTGTGCAGGCTGGCAGGTCAGTCAGGTTTGTCTGGGGCAGCAGGTGCATAAAGGGGAGCACAGAGTTCAATGCGGGAAAACCAGGCTGAGAACAGATCTGGGCAGAGGGTGGGGCAGGGCATGCTGTGAAGCCCTTCCTAACTGGGAGTTAAAATATGGCACTGGGGCCCACTCATGGCTGGGGAGCAGTATGTTTTATCTGTGATATTACCTACCTATGCCTTAGGCTCCAGGGGGAGGGAGTGTGAGTGCGTGCGTGCGTGCATACGTGCGTGCGTGTGTGTGTGTGTGTGTGTGTGTATGCACGTGTCTTTCCCACCTTGACTCTCACACTGGGCTAAGAAAGGCCATCCTCCTTCCCTTGTAAGAAGAAAGTAGGTTCCTGGGCTCTTGGCTGCCTTCTTTTACCTTTCCCTTTCCTGCTCACAGCTGGTGAGGGCTCATCTGGAAGCATCTCTGCTCACTGAGAAGTCAGACAGGGGGAAGTCGGCTCACTCACATCGCCTGGACCACCTGGAATCCAGGTCCCAGATGTTACAAGCACACTGATGGTTAGAGGAGAGAAATGGGCTAGGATATACTAACACCCCGTGTTCAACTGAAATGAGAAGGTCACACTCACCTTTTAACTGCTTCCTGATGGGTTTGCTTGATTCCAGCCATCTCTGTCGGGTAAGAAAACATAAGCTATAAGACCAAACCATGCAGGAGTCCAGCATGTCTTAAAGGGATGGTACTCACAACAGAGTCTACTGAGTCATCGCCATGCTGCAAACCAAAATACTCCTTTTCAGTCACACCCAAGTGGTTGTATGCCATATCCAGAAGAACTTGACCGGTATCTTGTTTCTAGGGAAAAAAAAAAATGTCTAGTAGGCAAATGTTTAAAATGAATCAAGAACTGATAGTTAAACATGTCTTTATTATAGGGGCGCCTGGGTGGCTCAGTCAGTTAGGCAGCCAACTCTTGTTTTTGGCTCAGGTCTTGATCTCAGGGTCCTGGGACTGAGCTCCGCATCAGGCTCTACACTCAGTGTGGCGTCTGCTTGAGGATTCTCTCCCTCTCCCTCTGCCCCTCCCCCTGCTCACACACATGTGCTCTCTCCCTCTCAAATAAATCTTTTTTTTTTTTAAAGATTTTATTTATTTATTTGATGGAGAGAGAGACAGCGAAAGAGGGAACACAAGCAGGGGGAGTTGGAGAGGGAGAAGCAGGCTTCCCGCTGAGCAGGGAGCCCCATGCGGGGCTTGATCCCAGGACCCTGGGACCATGACCTGAGCCAAAGGCAGACACCTAATGACTGAGCCACCCAGGCGCCCCTTTTTTTTAAAGGATTAACAAGAATTGACGCTTGGGGTGCCTGGGCCTGGGATCAAGCCCCGCATTGGGCTCCCTGCTCAACGGGAAGCCTGCTTCTCCCTCTCCCACTCCCCCTGCTTGTGTTCCCTCTCTCGCTGTGTCTGTCTCTGTCAAATAAATAAATAAAATCTTTAAAAAAAACAAACAAACAAGAGTCGATGCTTAATCAACTGAGCCACCCAGGTGCCCCAATAAATAAATCTTTTTAAAAAAGTATTGTGGGCAAAAAAGGAGTTAAAACATTTAGAGATTTTATGCACACTCATACCTCACAGTAAGAAATGCTTTAATAAATGTCATGTCAAGAAGTCACATGGTACAGGGGCGCCTGGGTGGCTCAGTTGGTTAAGCGACTGCCTTCGGCTCAGGTCATGATCCTGGAGTCCCGGGATCGAGTCCCGCATCGGGCTCCCTGCTCTGCAGGGAGTCTGCTTCTGCCTCTGACCCTCCCCCCTCTCATGTGCTCTCTCTCATTCTCTCTCTCTCTCAAATAAATAAATAAAATCTTTAAAAAAAAAAAGAAGTCACATGGTACATATGGGAAGTAGGGCTAAGAAGAATCACATATGTACGATTTAAGACGGCATGGTTTCATTTTCTAAGACCTCTTCCTTCCCCTTAGCTGAGATTCCCAAGTGATGTCTGAAATGGAAAATGAAGATATCACAATGAGAGTAAACTTTCCATGACCTACCCATGGATTATCCACAGCAAAATGCTAATCCCACACCAGTTTGTTGGCGCCTTGGGAGTGACGGAAGTGTGTACAGGCAACAACTCTACTAACAGTGTGAAGGAAGATGGCTAAGAACATGAAAATGCCATCCTAAACACCCTCAAAGTGACTTGGTATGTGACACCCAGGGGGATTATCTGCCGCTCTGCTCCCCGCCATCTGAAGTGAGAAGCCAGTGGAGACATTCAAGCACCCTTCACGTCCAGAGCAGGACTCAGCCACCATCACCACTCAGTGCTGGGCGTGGGGACAGAGCCACAGGACGTGTGCTAGAGAGGCCAGGCGTGGAAGCAGTGGCCGGAACGTGGTGTGTGTCAAATGCTGGAATACTCAGGGCACGATAAACGCACAGAGGACAACACAGACAAGTGGAAGCAGCTGCTGACCTGGTCTCGGGGGGCGACAGGGCTGAGTGTCACCGCTCCCCTCCAGGTGAAATTAAGAAAAGGCATTTTAAGCACAGGGCCTGGCACAAAGACACAAAGGAGGTAGACAGCATGGTGCCTCTGTGAACTCGCAAATTCTCCTTTATCAGGCCGACTTCTCAGGAATCCTTTGAACCAAACCATATGACTTAAGGACAATAAGACTCAGAAATAGACTATATAGGACAAGCAAAAGACAGTTCCTTTTCTGAGTGCTTGAGAGCAGATAATGTACCTGGAAACAGGCCACAGGGACCAGAAAGAGGACAATTAGGGAGCTGTCAGGCCCCCTTCTGCAGCCTCTTCTTTGGTGGGATATTGTATTGTTTGGTCGTAAGTGTGGGAACATGAGACATGCCCATTTCCCCGAACATATCCCCCCTTCCTGCCCTAGGGCCCTGCACCTGCTACTTCCTCTACCCAGAACAGCTTCCTTCACAGAGGAATCATCAGAGTGTAGAAAAGATGGCCCGGTCCGCATAGTCCAAGTTAGGAGATACTCTCCTGGTGCATCAAAGAGCGATCAGTTCCCCTTGTTAAAATTTCTACAGGATTTTATATTTAAAATGTAAATAACCACTGAACATCCACAACAAGCCAGATGGGATACTATGTGCACTTTTTATATATAATCTCTAATCTCTGTAGCTACTTGTGAAGTCATCACCAGCGTCCCCTTGGCTGTGAGCAAAGAGAGGCCCTGGGATGGTCTGTCCGCCTGCCTGACTCCAGTCTGTTGGCTGCCAAAGCCTGCATGTCCCCACCGCACTGCATCTCCCCTTTAAGAGTGTGAAAATCACCCATTCTAGTATATTCTGCCCAACTTTCCCAGTTCTCAAAAGGAACTTAAATATACTAAAGGACACATTTATAAAGAACAAGCCTCCCAGCCCAGTTCCCCACCAATGAGAGGCCATCTTGGCTGCGCCAGGTCACTGTCCATGACCGGCTTGCTCCTTGGGCCAGGCTAAGAACAGCTGATGCCCAGGCCACCTTCCTGATGAGGTCCCCTCCGGCTCACGAGATGGTGGTGTAGGCTCCGGAGTTGGTGCCAATGATCCCTACAAGTAGAAAATCTAAAGCGAATGGGATTTAAGCTGCCACCAGACCCTCAGATTCAAGTTCAATGTGAGTCAGCTTTGACCCGACTGCTGGAGGCTTGGGGAAGCAACACATGAACAATGGTGTTCCCGACCAGGAACGACAGGGCACCTGCTGAATGCCAGACTGTGTTCCAGGATCATCACTCTGGGCAGGCGCTATCCTTATCCCTGTTTACGGGGCTCATCACTCCTCCTTCAGGAACTTCTTACCTGGGATTCTCCTCCCTTCCAGGATAGTCTGTCCCCATCTCCTGGAGTGCCTGTTTCTTGTCTCTCAGACCTTTCAACACTGAACCTTGTTCGCTCCTTCTGTGCCCTCGCTTCTCAGGTGACCTCATCCAGTTTCGTAGCTTGCAATACCATCTCCACCCTAGTAAGCCCCCCATGTGTATCCCAGCCCAGACCCTTCTCATTTGTACAGTGATCACCGTCTCTATGTGGATGAGTAACAGGCACCTCAAACTCAACGTGTCCACAACAGAACCCCAAACCTGCCCTGCTTACCGCTGTTCCCATCTCTGTCAAATGCAACTCCGTCTTGCCAGTTGCCCAGGCCAACTTGAGAGTCACCATGAGGCCTCTTTCACATCCCAAATTCCATCTGTCAGCAAACCCCACAACCTCTGCCTTCAAAAATAGTTTCAGACTTGGTTTACTCTTAGCTACTACTTTCACATTACCACCACACTGTCCAACCCTGCTCCTCCTTTCCCCTGGGCTGTTATAATAGTCTCTTAGCCCTTGCCCCCCAGAGTCTACGCTGACAGAGCATCCAGAATGGTACTTGAGTCAGATCATGTAAGGTCTCTGCCCAGACCTACCAATGCCCTCTGCCTCCCTCAGAATAAAGCCAGTGCCCTCAGGATGACCTATAAGGCTCGCCACAGTCCCCCTGTCTACCTGACACCAATTACCTCTGACCTCTCTTGCTACTCTCCCCGTTGCTCATTCCACTCCAGACACACTAGCTTCCATACTGTTCTGCAACTACACTGAGTGGGATCCTGCCTCAGGACCTTTGCACTGCTATTTTTTTACCTGGAATGTGCCTCCCCTCCAGAGAATCACATGGTTCTTGCCCTCACTTCCTTTAGGTGAGGTTTTCCCTGATCACTTCTGTAGCAAGACAGCCCCGCCCCTGTCCTGCTCTGGCACTCTCTACCCTCCTCATCCCACTTTATTTTTCTTCTAAGCACATACTGCCTGACAAAGTATACATTTCTTTATGGTCCATTTCTTCACACTAGGATGTGAGCTTTGAAAGGCCAGACACCTCGCCGTTTCATTCACTGCTGTATTCATTATACCCAGCATGAAGCCTGGCACATAGTAGGTGCTCAGGAAACATTTGTTGGATAAACATTCACATTCTTGTCAGGAAGAAGATAAATAGCAAAGGAAGAGCTCCCAAACCGACAAAGGAGCCAGTCCTATACTGTCATTTTACAGCCTCTGGAAGAGACACCTGTGATCTTTTCGGAGCACCCACCATGCTGTGACTTCATGCAAACCGCCCTCTCCTCCTGGCTTCTTGGCCAAAAAAGGCCATAGTGAGCTGGGGTCAGCAGGAGGCAAACTTAGGGGTGGGGTGGAAGACCCAGGGGCCAGTTATTATTACCCTTTCCAGTCCTGTGGCCTTCTGTTACCCCCTAGTTGTTTCCTACCCAGTCTTCTCTTTCTGACCCCTTCCTTGCACACCGAACTTTCCAGCCTGGGGCAGATGATGGCAGCCGGTCCAGAGGAGGTGAGAGACACGCAGAGGGCATTGGCCTAAGCACTGCCTGGGGTAGGGCAGGGCAGCGTGGACTGCTACGGTTCAGGCATCTTACTGCTGGCCCGAGATGGAAGCCGTGTTTCCAGTCCTGCCTCTGTCGTGGGCTTGAGGTGGGAGATGCCAGGCTCTCTCTGAGCCCTGCCATCTATGAGCGGAACCGTCTCGCCACCCTCCAGATCGGACCCATCCCCTCACGAGTGTCATAAGCACCTGCTGTGTGCCTGGCTCAGGATCAGGCGCAGGGGAAATGACGCTATTCCTGTCCTCAAGGAGCTCACGGTTTAAAGAAATGAAGATGTCACAGAAGAAGTAACATCAAAAGGTCTCTTAGTTCGTGTCACCAAGAAGAGGGGTTCCGGAAGACACTCCAGGTGAACAAGAACGTGGGCAAAGTTTTTAGGGTTATTTCCAGTCCAGTCTCAACATACAAGATCTGAGATCTCTCGCTTTCATTTTATTTTATTTTTTTAAGAGTTTATTTATTTATGGGAGAGAGAGAGAAAGAGAGAGAGAGAACACGAGCAGAGGAAGGAGCAGAAGGAGAGGGACAAGCAGACTCCGTGCTGAGTGTGGAGCCCAGTGCGGGGCTTGATCCCAGGACCCTGAGATCATGACCTGAGCCGAAATTAAGAGTTGGACGCTTAACCAACTGAGCCACCCAGCGCCCCGCCCCCCAAGCTTTCATTTTAAAATAGTTTTCATCTCTTGGTTTATAAAATGAAGAAAAATTATTTCTTAGTGGCATTAATTCAGAAAAAAATTAAATTTGGAGAACTTACATTAGCTTTAAAGGTCTGTACCAAGCCATCTAGAAAGCGGATGCTGCAGACGACTTCGGATCGAGTTTTCTCTTTGGGTAATTCTGAGGTGCGTATATTATTAATTCTTCCACCCAACGCACGTAACCGGGAGGTCATAACTATCGCTGAATAACCTGTAACAGAAGGTATACCTGTTAGCTCTCTGACGTGCAAATTACCCGTTACATGTGGATGCTCCTCACAGTCAACCCATCCCTTGCCTGCTTTGACCCTCATAAACTGAAGAACTCACAGATAAATGAGAACCAGATAACACACCATGTTTCCATTTGAGTTTTGACTTCTAAGTGCCTCTAAGCAAAATTTATTGCTCAATTATAACATGTTAATAGAATTATATGGGTTATTTGTGTGTCTTATCTCCCTGGTCTAAATCTAATTTATATTTCCCAGGCTTTTAATTTTTTATACTTTAAAAAAAATATATATTTGTGTATTCTACTCCTATTTTTTTATTTTTTGACAGAACTAAATGTGGTATAAAAATTGATCTAAATACGAAGACACTTATTGGTAAAATAAACTATGTTAAATAACTTATATTCATTAAAAGACACCACTTAAAAGTAAAGACAACCCACATGGACACTTGCAACATGTGTATACAAAGAATATATAAAGAGCTCCTGCAAATCAATATGAGAAAAACCAAGCAATCTGGTAGAAAATGGGAACCATATTAGTTGTCAAAAAAATGCAAATTAAAACCCACAAAGTAATAGTACCACATACCCACCAGAGTGGCCACAATGAAATCTGACAAAACCAAGTGTCGGCCACAGCGTGCACCAACTGGAACTTAAAGGCACTGCTGGTAAGAATGAAAATTAGCACAACTGTTTTGGAAAACTGTTTGGCAGTATTTACTAGAACTGAACATATGTATACTCTGTGATGTAATTCCACTCCTAGGCATATTCCCAGCAGAAAAATTTAGATCTATCCACTAAAAGACATGCATGAGCATTTTTATAATAGCCCCAAACTGGAAAAGACTCCAATGCCCATCAAGAGAATGGGGAAATTATGGTAGAGTCCTACCACACACAACTATACAGCAAAGGAAATAAATGAACGACCATTAGGCCAAAAACGAATGGATTCTTCTAATGTTATGTTGAACAAAAGCTGCCAGATACACCAGATTACCGACAGCATGAACCCATTTATATAAAGTGCAGAAACAGGCAAAACTGATCAATGCTAATAGAGGACAGAAGCATGGTTACCACTGTGTGAAGTGATGAGGGGTGGGTGTTTGTGTGTGTGTGTGACGGGAGTCTTCTGGGATGCTTATAATACTCTATCTATTGATCTGGGTATTGATGATACTGGTGTATTTACTTTGTGAAGCTTCATCAAGCTCTATACCTATCTGTGTACTTTTCTATATATTTCAATATCAGGTTCACTTAAAGTAACACGTGTATGCAGAGGGAGTTAGTTTAAAATCCAACTATGGTGTGTATTCAGGGAACGGTGAGGAAAGAGGTTTTCCTAGTGAATGTAATTGTAGAACGGTAGACTAAAAAAGACCGAGGAAGTGTGCAACCGAGCACACGGTCGCAGCGTGCAGGCAGGACAGCCACGGGTCTGGGCTAGCTCCTCGGCTTAGGGAATGGACAAGGTGTAAATCTAACGAGGCTGGATGGAAGAACAGATAAAGACGAAGGACTTCAGTGCAATTTAATGTTCTTTCCATTAATTCTCTGTAAACTTTCTATGATGAGCTGGGCTTTTGCACGTGCTATTCCCTCTGCCTAGAAAGTTCTTTCTGCTCCTCTTCAGGCCTCAGGACCGAGCACAGGCGTCACTTCCTCAGCAGAGCCTTCCCTGGTGTCCCTAACTACTCTCTATCTGCGGTACAAGCTCTCCTCTACGATGCTCTGCTCGTTGTAATTCCCCAGCTATAGCTGATGATGTATCTAGTGTCTGCTTCTGCCACTAGAAGCTTCACAGGGCAGGAGCCCGTCTGGTTTCGCTCACTGCATCTCCCAACACCTGCCTCTGGTAGGCAGCCAATAAACAGCTGAACAAATCAGTACAAGGAAGAATGAAATGAAAAATGAAGCACGGGAAAAACAGCGCTACCTGGGGCGCCTGGGTGGCTCAGTCAGTTAAGTGTCTGCCTTCGGCTCAGGTCATGATCCCAGGGTCCCGGGATTGAGCCCTGCATCGGGCTCCCTGCTCAGCGGGGAGCCTGCTTCTCCCTCTGCCTGCCGCTCCCCCTGCTTGTGTTCCCTCTCTTGCTGTCTCTCTCTCTGATAAATAAATAAAATCTTAAAAACAACAAAACCCCCAAAAACCAGTGCTACCTGACAGACTAACGGGTTAGTGGGAGCAGGAAGGAGGATGGAATGAGGGTGGGGACATCCCGTAGACCAGGGCTCCTCACACTGTAACGTGGACACACGAGACCCCTTGGGCATCTTGATCAGATGCAAACTAGGATTCAAGCAGGGCTGAGTGAGGCCCTACAGTCTGCATGGAACGCAGCCTCTGATCCAGGGTCCACACGGTGAGGAACAAATTGCAGCACTCAGTGTCAGGCAGGGCCAGAGATCCGGATTTGGGAATCAGTAGCAAGGAAGGGGTGAGGACAAGGCAGACTGGAGCCTGAGAATCAAGCCTTAGGGAACCATGGAGGCACAGCCGATCAGCAGGAAGCTAAACCACAAAGGAGGTGGAGGCTCCAGGAGAAAACGGTGCCCTTGGCCCCTTCTCCTACTGAAGGAGCTCAGACATACCTCTATCCTCCTGCAGTCAGGGACGGGAAAATCTCAAATATTAATAACAGAAGTCCCTGGGACCAGCAGTGGAAGAAAACTCATTCTGTCACTTACACAATTCCACCCACCCCACCACCTCCACCTTGCCCTTTCCAACAAAAATGTCATCAGAAGCAGGGATGCGTTTTCTGAGTAATGCCAAAAGTGATCAAAAGACAACAAATGTGTTCCGTAATACTTGAACCACATTGCATTTAAAATGTCAAACTGATTGTTTAATCTTTGTCTATGAATTTCAGGTGGGCTATAATTTTTTTTTTTAAGATACAATAGAATCATTCTGAGTGTGCTTCTTAGTGGGAGGTGCACAGCAGTATTACCTGGGGTGCTTTCCAAAAAAAAGAAACAAACAAACAAAAAAAGGGCCTGTCCTGGCCACATCCATAGATGGTGATTCAACATTGTGGGGTGTGACACTGAATGACTTTCCCTTTGGGAAGCCCTCAAAGGCAGGGCCAGGCAGTCAATGGCCCGAAGAGTGGGTTTTTAGGGAACATCAGGATGTCTTTCGGACGGTCACACTCAGAATACAGGCCCCACGGAACCTGAGCCATTCACTGAGGGCGCGTGCGTGAAACAAGAGGGCCGTTCCTCAAAACAGCTCAAACGAAGAGCTCCTCACGCCATGACTCTGGATGGAAAAAGCCAAAGGTGATGTCAGTCAAGAGTTTCCAAGAGAAAGCACGGTGGACTGACGTGCTCATCGCAGGCACTGATCTTCAAACTGCCCCTCACCCGAGCAGCTCTTCGTAGCTGGCACAAGCATGGCTACCAGTGGGACTTATTAACTTGACCATGATTAATGGTGCTTCCCGGCACAGTCCTGTAGCCAGCTGACAGGGGACATCAGCAACCCAGAAGGGACACATCCACCTCTCTATGTAAAGGGGCTTGAAACCTAATGACAATGTCTTAAAGAGGAATTTCATGGAAGTCGCAGAACTGTTCTTCCCACAATTGTTCCTAAAGCAAGCCTTGATAAGAGCAAGCCTCACGCTGAATAACCATGTAATTGAACCATGTGTTTTCAGATTGTCTTGAAATTCTATCTTAAACAATCGGGTCAAGACAATGGGTGCTGACTGACTGCCCTGTTTCCTGTACCACAGCAATTGGGGAACTCGGGCTTTCTATGGCTTCCTTTATAAGCCTCTTCATTCTAAACAAAACCACAACCCAACCAGGAACACACTGGCCTCCCTGACCCCAAGTGATTATGGCTGCAACTGATGCATTTCATGATCTGGAAGCCAAGCTTGCTCTTCATTTTTAAAAACAAAATCAATCAATCAGTTAATGGCTTCAGTATCTATTCTGCACAACAGAGGTTCTACTGTGACTATGGTTCTTATCCGACATAAAGGAAGAGGCCACATCTCACTTGGTGCACAGTAGGGGCCCAATGCATACCACGAGGGTTAGGGTTAGCACGTGTAAAGTGCCTACACAATGTGAGACACATAGCAGGTACTTAATAAAAGGCATTTTATTAATAATGCTAAGCTTCTAATCCATCAGGTGCCGATTAGATTCTGGATTTTGTAGGCAATCCTGATTTTAAATACCTTACAGATATACAGATATTCTGTTTCTTAAATTTTTAATAAAGACGGCTAAGGTTAAAAGATACAAGAGATGTGTAACGTACCTATCAGCTGCTCTACAGACTCCGGTCCCAGAGCAGGAGCACACTGCCTGGGTGTGGCAATCTGGGGCACGTAGGACACCAGAGCCCTCGTGGGTAGGGCTGCATAACAAGGCTTCAACCACTGTCCCTTCTGGGCTTCCTGTCTGCCCTGGAGCTTGGGACGGGGGAGAGGTGATGCTTTATTTCCTAAGAGTCTACACGCAGGGGCGCCTGCGTGGCTCAGTCGTTAAGCGACTGCCTTCGGCTCAGGTCATGATCCCAGGGTCCTGGGATCGAGCCCCGCATTGGGCTCCCTGCTCAGCGGGAAGCCTGCTTCTCCCTCTCTCACTCCCCCTGCTTGTGTTCCCTCTCTCGCTGTGTCTCTGTCAAATAAATAAATAAAATCTTTAAAAAAAAAAAAAAAGTCTACACGCAGACCTGGGGAACTCTGTTCTTTCACAAGCCCATGAACCACAGACAGAAATGAAGGAGAGCACTATACCCTTCTCCATTAAACAAAGTCAGAAAGCAACTCAATTCCACTTTGGTCATTTTAAAAGAAAGTGTTTAAGTTTATTTCATATCCTTTTTTCAAAAATAACAATTTAGACCTCTAACTCAAGAGCACAAGTTCCAGTTAAAAAAAAAAGAAAGCAATCCTGATTTATTAACACCTAATCTGTGACTAAACCCTACAAAGGAACCACAGGTGGCTCAACACGGGAATCAACCCGAATAATCATCAAGCTGACCTAGGCTGATGCTACCACCTAGTGGCCACCAGAGGAAATCACTTCACCTCCTACCCTATGACTTCCTACTTCCTTCCTGGAGGGCAAAAGGCACAGCCATGCTCCCTTCTTCTTATCCCAGTTCAACTTCAAAAAATCTCTCACGATATTAGAAGGCCTTCCTTGTATCCCAATTCCTTCCTTTTCCTCTAACTCTTCTTCCCTAGTGAACTCCAGAGAGGTCCTTCTGGAGCTTGGGAGGATATTTATAAGCCCCAGCAGATGTCTGATCAGCTAGAGAGGAACGTCCCTCACATGGAAAAGTAATAAACACTCATGTATAATCAGCCATGCTAGAGAGATGACTTATCAAATAGTGATATTGCTTTCTTCTCCTTTTCACTGTAAATACTATAGCAGTCGGGCTGCATTTATGGTGTAAGGAAGTCTTAGGGGGCAAATGCACTCACAACTTCACAGCATACTGATAGGAGAACATAAACCACCTTCCGATTGCTGACTGTATCTCACCTAGGATAGCTTCTATCTCTGGTCTATTTTATGGCCAGGCTTAAGTGTTCCTGAAACTCCTCTGAAGTGGCGTACTCCCTTCTAAAGATTTATAAACATCTGGATGGGGATTTATGTATTAAGCATTAAGCACTAGATTAAGATCAGATCAAACTGGAAGAATGTATGCTTAGTAATTAAGCTGCTAAGAAAGACATAGTGATTAAAATGAGACTTTTTAAACCAAAGACTTATATAAAACTTTAACGTGCTTGATTTAATCATCTGGGGAACTTGTTAAAATAGATTCTTGGGCACCACCCACAGAAATTATGGTTTGGTAAGGACCGAGGAAACTGCATTTTAAAAGTTAATTTTTTCCAACTTATAGAAAAATTGCAAGAAAAACAACTCCCATACACCCTCATTGGCCTGGATTTAATTAACATTTTGCCACATACGCTTTCTCTCCTGCACACACACACCCCTCATGCTTTTTACTGAACACTTGGAAGGTGTAGGTATCATGCCCCTTTGCCTCTGAATATTTTAGCATGTCTCTCAAGAACAAGGACCTTTCAAACCACAGTACAATTATTGCACTGAGACAATTTAACATTGATAAAAGCACTTATGTAATACATAGCCCATATTAAAGATATGCAAATTATTCTAATGATGTCCTTTATTTCTTTCCTCCTGATCCAGGATCCAAACCAGGACCTTGCCTTGCTTTAGTGGTCAGACAGAAGTTGCATTTTATTTTTTTTAAAGATTTATTTATTTGACAGAGAGAGACACAGCGAGAGAAGGTACACAAGCAGGGGGAATGGGAGAGGGAGAAGCGGGCTCCCCGCTGAGCAGGGAGCCCAATGCGGGGCTAGATCCCAGTACCCTGGGATCATGACCAGAGCCAAAGGCAGATGCTTAACGACTGAGCCACCCAGGCGCCCCCAGAAGTTGCATTTTTAATAAGCATCCCCAGGGGACTCAAATACGCAGGTCTGAGCACCATGCAGTGGAAAATACTCAACCAGATCATCCTAGGGATCCTTTCGGTTTTGACCGTCTGTGTCTACAGCCAGGGGCTTGGTCAGGTCGGTACCCTACATCAGTCTTCCTACATTACAAATCACTTCCCAGAACTAAAAGGAGTTTCTGTAGCTTAGCAGCTGTCCCTTTACTCAGTCTGGGGAAGCCCTTCATAGGGCACTGTTGACACAGACTTTCCGGTCTATATGTCACTGCTGGGATTAGCACTGTTGTCAAAACAGAGGAAGAAAGCAACACGAAAATAATGTTAGTTCAAAAAGGATTCTATCACTTGATATTATGTAACCAGATGTCTTGGCTTGTTTGCTCAAATTAGTTCACATCTTTCAGACAGTGACTCTTAACAATTCCTAATATCCAAGTTATAAAAAAGACAGCAGTGCCTTCTGTAATGCACTTCCTCAGAAAAGAGGGGCAGTCAACTTCTCTTGTGGGAAGGAAGGAAAGAGACAAAGGGAAAAGAGATGCATGCATTTTGTGATTTATCAGGCTTTGCCAATGTTAATAACGAAACTCAGCCCAAGCCATCAGTGATTTTAGTTCATTTTTAAAATATCCATATACCTTAAAAAAACACTGCTGTATATATTATTTCACTTTTTTTTTTTAATGAGAGAGCGTGTTTGCATGCAAGTGGGGGGGGGAGAGGGAGAGGGAGAAGCCGAAGCAGGCTCCACACCCATCTTCACGCCCAGCACAGAGCCTCACATGGGGCTCAATCTCACGACCCTGAGATCATGACCTGAGCTGAAAGCAAGAGTGGGACGCTTAACCGACTGAGCCACCCAGGTGTTCCTCACTTTATTAATTTTAAATTATGTGCAGTTGATAAAATTACAACTGGTACATGAAACTTAATTTTCCTCATGGCTAATTTCCATAAATTTATCAACACTGCTTTCTGGCAATTATCCCCCCCACCACCTACTTGGCTTTTTTAATATCCAAAGTACAACACTGCATAACAATACGAAGATACACAGACTTCTTTTAAAAACTAGTTTATAATGTAAACAATCACTATGAATATCAATAAAATAGAAAAATTCTATTAAGGATGGCATTTTCATATTGTTAATTCAATGTTACAGCCAATGCACTAATTCTTCGGCATAGAGGCTCAGGACAAATTAATTTTTCAACAGCATTTTTAAAGCTTAAAGCCTGTTATTGAAAACAATAATCACAGCTGACAGTGGAAAGTATTGGAGCACAAGACTTTTTAATTTGGGGTATGCATATATAAGAGTATTTAATATCATATTTATAAAAAAATAAATGCTTTTGTGAACACTTTTATGAAAGTTCTTAACTCTCACATTTCACATTATTTGCCACCACATGGGAGAAAATGCTCATTCAAGTCCCCTCGATAGCACAGCTCAATACTCAAATTATCTTGCAATTATTGATCCTCACACTCCAGAACTACAATCTTGGGATCAAATCGTTTGTTCCATAGATCCTGTAATTTGTTCAGGGAGTGGATCTCCCAACCAGAGGCCCCCCTCCCCCCCTCCCCAGGAGAAGGAGTAATTTGTAGGATTAGTTGTATTCAAACAGAGACCGGTAATTAGCATCCTCCTTCTCCCACAACTTCAAAATGCCAAATAGTTTTCTTATTATGGAGCTGGGGTTTATTTATAGGTTCAACACCATGACACTGGCAAAACTAACAAAATAGGAGTTATACTTGATACTGGGAGGATAACAAGGGGAGTCGTTTCAAGCTCCCTGAAGGGCAAGATAAAAAGCTTGGTGGGAGCTGCAGCCTGCTTCGGGAGAGAGGTGATGAAGCCAACCTCTTCTGTTCCACGAGGTGAAGTTTTCAGGGTGGCGCTGAGATGCTAAGGAACTCAACACAAAGTCTGCCCCCAAGCGATGAGAAAACTCTTGTTAAACGTGTGATTCTGTTAAATGAAGTCATTACCGCTCCCCTCCTCTTTTTGAAGGATCACAAGAGGGGAAAAAAAAAAAAAGCACAAATCCTAAGTGCACAGCTCTCAAGAAGCCTGGCATGAGCCGCATCCCGCCCATGCCCTCTTCTAAACATGACCTCCCCCAGAGGTGACTACTCTTCTGACTTTTACCACCACCTTCATGAGATTTTTTAGAAGTACACTCTACTCCCAACACAAGGCTCGAATTCACGACCCCGAAATCAAGAGTGGCATGTTCCGGGCGCCTGGTGGCTCAGTTGGTTAAGCGACTGCCTTCGGCTCAGGTCATGATCCTGGAGTCCTGGGATCGAGTCCCACATCGGGCTCCCTGCTCAGCAGGGGGTCTGCTTCTCCCTCTGACCCTCCCCCCCTCTCATGCTCTCTCTATCTCATTCTCTCTCTCTCAAATAAATAAATAAAATCTTTAAAAAAAAAAAAAAAAGAGTGGCATGTTCTACTGACCAAGCCAGACACGTGCCCCTTCATGAGATTTTTTTTAAAAGTTTTTTTTTTTTTTTAATGTTTAGGAAAGGTTATCATGGTGCAATGTTAAGCTGCAATTTCCCAGGACTCAGCCCTCCCAGGGCTGTTTTCAGCGTGCATGTGGATGTGTCTGGCATCTGTGCAGTGTGGGCTACCGAGAAACGAGAAGGCTGGCGTGTGGTCTCCCCCTAAGTAAGGCTCTGAACAGTGTCTGGTGAACTTCTCTTGTGAAGATGCCACCTCGGTGAACCCAGAAACTTCAGAGGCCAGCAAGCCTGCCTCCTGGAACAAAGAGGGAGACACACATCAGCCCTTAGAGGGACTGACCCAAACCATGCTGGGGGAAAGGACTTTCAGGACTCCCCGCCAGACAAGCTGTCCTTACATCCTCCCAACAACTGGCCAAAGTCCCACATTGGACTAGGACTACAATTTCACAGACCCTTAATCTTGTTTATAATTACTTTCAGCCTTTGGCCAAGGAGTTCTGGACCATTTCTCAATATTCATTTATTGGGCACCTGCTCTGTGTCAGGCCGGGTTGGAGGGGCGGGGGGGGGGGCGGGGCGGAGACAGAGTTGCCTGGAGTTTCAGCTTCTAAGGGAGATGAATACCCAGGACTCATTCAGAGGAACAGGAGGAGGGCTCCCAACCTGACTGTGGTGGGCAGTGGGACCAGTTCACCAAGGTCTCATGGGGAATCCTGCAGGCTAAGATAGTCTACTAGGTAGAACGGGTTCTAATGCCACAGTGCATCTGCAAAAGCCCGGAGGGGAAACACATTTTAAGAACTCCAAAGAAAGAGATTTAGCAGCAGTGTCTAAGGAATAAGTGGTATCCTAGAGAAATCTCCAGGAGGAGGAGATGAGGTGCTTCAAAAATCCAAGTGGCCGTCACACAGGATATGGTATGAGGCTGTGGGAAGGTCAGCAACAATGGAATCAGATGTGGGCTGGAACCCCAGCTCAACCACTCAGTAGCTGCGTGAACTTAGAAATCACTCACCCATTTCCTTACCTATAAAAGGGGGGGAATTTTCTTTGCTTTCCAAGGTTTTAAGCACTGAATATATATATGCAAATTAACTGGCACTTAGCTGTGTCCAATCAATGGTACTTATTACTACTACCATTAGACTGGTTATTTATTTATTTATTTTTAAAGATTTTATTTATTTATTCATGAGAGTCAGAGAGAGAGAGGGGCAGAGGCAGAGGGAGAAGCAGGCTCCCCACGGAGCAGGGAGCCCGATGCGGGACTCGATCCCAGGACCCTGGGATCATGACCTGAGCCGAAGGCAGACACTTAACCGACTGAGCCACCCAGGCGTCCCTAGACTGGTTTATTTAAACCCCAAGGGTTCCATGGGTGGAAGATGAAAGAAACAGATTTCCCTTCAACAGAAGGAAGAGCTTTTGAACAGTCAAGGCTGCACAAATTTGGAAGGGACTGTGTCAGGAGAGAGGGAGATCCCCGTCAGTAGAGGTGATCAAGCAGAGAAGCTGGATAAGACCTCTGGTGAGAAGGTTCCACAGGGCAGGCTGGCATTGAAGGAGGTGGCGGGGGGTGCACTCTGAGCTTCCAAGACCAAGGTTCTATTATGACTTCCGTTTCAACAATGCCAAAGTTAAGTTTCTGTACATGTAAGCCCACTCAAAGCAGCACCGTTAAAACTGGCTTCCTTACACAGACTTCTCATGGGAAAGAATTCTAAACGGCTACCTCATTCTTGAAAAAACTAAAATGGACCATCACTGAAACAGGATAAAAGAATATGAGTGGACAAAAAGCAATATATAAAGCCCAAAACATAGACGATAGAATGTTTTATACTGAGCTCTTTCCCCCTAAAATCAAGCTACCAATCTCTTCCCATTCTCCCTCTGGATAGTTCCACGAGGCCCCAAACGGACTGGAAAACAGGATGGAATAAATTTACTCTACAGGGACATGAATCAAGTTGCATAAACTTTACAAAAATACCGTGCTAATATTTGCCCTCGGGGCACAGACACGCCCATTTGGGGGTGTCTGGGAAATATCAGGGACTGACATTTCTATCCTGGGCTCCTGCCCCCACCCCTTTACAGCCAAAAGTAGCAGAAGCCTTCGGAAAAGAAAACAGCTAAAGTCACTTTGAAAGGTTTGAGATGTGCTAATCGCAACTCATCCCAGCCAAGAGGCTGGACTCTCACAACAGGACCATCCTGCCAGCTTCGTTCCTGCCAAGGAGTTTGAAGGCAGTGGCAGGCTCGCCAGAGAAACCCAATCCTCACCACCAGCAGCCTTCACCATAATATCATCTCAAGCAAACACAGAAAAATACCCTCCAGCCGCCCCTCCTCCCCCCACCAAAGCATCATCCCATTTGTCACTAAATCAGCCAAGTGATCTGGGAAGCTGCTACTCCGTTTTTCACTGGTTTTCTTCCAGCTTTAAACCCCCTGCCTGTAAGGTTTTAACCCGAAGGGCCATCTCGGGTTATATTAGGCACAGCAACCCGGCGTCTCTAGACACCAAGATAAAATGTATTTTTATGCAGCCTAGTCAGTCAGGGCTTTAGGACTTGGTGAGATGGAGTCGGAAGATTAATGAAAGGAAACTGCATAGCCTCTAAAAAAGATTTATAAAGGCATGCCAAAATGCTGATCAGAGTAACAGGGCTTAGGAATATTTGAATGCAAATACTGTATTTTGTTGCTGCCATCGTTACATTTATTTGTACCAGGGCTTCCACGTGCTGGGAGCTGAGAAGACAGAAATGCAGTCCATTCTTTGATGTCAAGGAGAGCCTAAGGGTAGGAGAAGAGTAACACCACTGCCTCAGGGCTCCTGGTGGCCAGGGCCCATTGGAGGCCGGAAGGAGTAAGCCAGACCTGAGTGAGCTCGTCTCTGCGCGGCCACTCCTAAGAGGACAGCACCTTGGTCAGAAGCATCTAAGTCTGTTTCCTCATATGTAAATAATTCTGAGGAGCGATGCTGTCCTGCCTGGCCCACAGCAGACACCAGCGGCTGCTAGGAGTACTGATGCGCCCGCCCATTCAAGCACCTCACTCCTAGTCTCCCGGCCGTTGCCATCCCCAGGCTTCTCATCTTGAGGAATAGCCAAGGGTCCCACAGGGCTTCAGAGTTTTCTAAATACTTTTGCCCCCATTCCTCTCGACTCCATTCACTCTGACGGGGTCTGGCGGGCAGTACTCCTGGTAGATTCGACTCCAAGAGCCGTGCCCCAGTCACAGTCCGCCTCCAAATGGAGTGATGATCCCATGCTCAGAGCAGGGCATCACACACCTGCCCACTGAGTCCACTGGCCCACAGGACGGGGAAGGAAGATGAATTACAGGTGATTCACTGTGGCGGGGAAGAGAGGAAGGCCCCATTTAAGCACTGCGGTCTCTGTAATTTACTGGCTAAAGGTATGTTCTTACCTTTTGAGATAAGCTTGGTAAACACTCCCCATAGCTCACATGTTCGTAGATTTCCTCTTAAGGAGGAAATGGTCCAGAAGACCTTCCCCCGCCCCCCAATTCTGCAACATCAGAAACCTGAGTAATGACTTGGGTATTTATTACCCTATTCCAAGATGACACAATTGATTTAACAGGTGTTTCCAAAAAAAATGAAAGAAAAAGTACAAAGTACAAAGTACCCTCAGACTGCCAAGGGCGTGCTGATGAGAGAGGAGTTAAAATGTGGCACACATCTCTCAGGGCTGAGGAAGCTGTAGTAAAGGACTTCCTCTCATTTTTGCACAAGGTGTGGGCTGGAGGGCATGCGCATGACATCTACAGGTCCTTCCAGCTCACAGGCAGCCACCCTGGGTTAATTATTAGCAGTGGGAGAACAGGAGTAGGTCACCTCATTTCTTGAGGCCAGGCCCTCAGTGTGGCCTGGGGCCTCTCCGAACTATAACCAACAGCTCTCCTTCCAGGGAGCTCCTGAGAGTGACAGGCCAGTCCCAGACCCAGCCAGTGTCCCTGCCTCCCCTCCCTTCCACCTCACCTGCCTCCACGGATCCTAGAACTCAGAGGACTGCTGATGGAAGGCCAGGTTCACTGCAGTACCTTGAAAGGCAGGGCTTCTTAGTCAACTTGAGCTCAACTTAGACCCTTTCCCCTTCAGCTGCACAGGGGGGCTCTAAGCCCAGGATCTCATGAGGACAGCCATGGGGTGGGGGATCTGAGGGGTGCCAGGGGCCTGGATCTCCAGGAGGATCCCAGGCAGCCACACAGCATCTAAGCCTTGCTGTTCTTTCGGCGAGCTGTGGGAGGTACGCAGGCTGTGCTGAATCTAGCTCCACAGCTGTGAAGGACAAGCTCGCTGCCGTCACCCGAAGGTAGCTAACCCTGGAGGGGAAGGAGGGGGCAGTAATGCAGACGAGCTGCCATGCAGGGTGTGCTCTGATCCACGCACATCAGAGAAAACAAGCCAGCTGACAGTGTTGTCCTAACTGGGGGTATTTTTTTTTTTAAATTGTCCTTGTTGCCATTATTCCACTGTCAAACATTTGTCCAGGTATTTCAAACACTTCCCTGGCATGGCATTTTTTTGTTAGAGTTTACAATATTCCACTTGGTGAAATCATAACCAGGGTTCGAGTGACCTCTACTTTGCAGGGCTCCAACTTCCGAAAGAACTCCTAGTAAACGTGGAAAGGGAAGAAGGAGCAGGTGACCAAGGGCTGCCACAAAGGTCAGGGAAGTGGGGCCCAGTGGAGCCCTGCTTTAGGGCAAAAGCACCAAAGATGTGTGGCAGCAAGGTGACAGGAAGGGGCGAGACAACTCCCCACCCCCCGCCCGGGAGGAAAATGGCAAAAAAACAGATGAGCAGGTAATTGATGAGGATTTGAACAAAACCACCAGGTTTACTGTTTTCTGTCTTTTCCACCAGACAGAACAATCTTTTTACACTTGGGAAGGACAGAATTAAAGGGGACGGGAAGCCGTCTCCCACGACCCACACTCCACACCTGTCACCTCGTTTGACTTCCCACATCAAAAGAGAACCAGGCTGAAGGCGGCCAGGACTGAGCAAATGGGGGCCCAGTGCGGAGGGAAATCGGAGGGAAATCAAACAGAGCAGCTCCTGGCAGTCATGCTCCCAAACCTCACACTGCTTCTCTCCATCTTTCTTACGGGAAAACAAACAGAACACAAAATTTGCCGTTTTAACCATTTTAAAGCATACAATTCAGGGGCATTAATTACATTCACAATGTTGTGCAACCAACCATTATTTCCAAAACTTTTTTGTCACTCCAAACAGAAACTCTGTACCCATTAAGCAATAACTCGTCATTCCTTTCCTCCCCCAACCTTTGGCAACCTCAACTTTGTCTCTATGAATTTACCTCTTCTGGATATTTCATATATGTGGAATGAGACAACGTTTGTCTTTTTGTGTCTGGCTTATTTCACTCAGCATAATATCTTCAAAGTTCATCCATGTTGGAACATGTGTCCAAATGCCCTTCCTTTTTAAGGCTGGATAATAATATACCATTGTACAGAGATACCACATCTTATTCATCTATTTGTCTGCAGGACACTTGGTTTCCCATGTGGCTGTTATGAACAGTGTTGCAATTAACATCTCTGTACAAGCATTTATTTGAGTCTGCTTTCAATTACTTTGAGTATATGCCTAGGAGTGGAATTGCTGGGACATAGTAATTCTATGTTTAGCTTCTTGAGGACACCAGACTTTTCTATGGAGACTGCTCCATTTCACATCCTCATCAGCAATGGAAGAGGGTTCCAATTTCTCTACATCTACATCCTTTCCTATGCCATCCCAGTAGGTGTGAAGTGGTATCTCACTGTGGCTCTGATTCACATTTCGCTGATGACTAATGTCGACCATCTTTTCATGAGCTTATTGGCCATGTGTAGATCTTCAGAGACAGGTCTATTCAAAGTCCTCTGTCCATATTTTTAATTGGGTTATCTTAATTTAGGTTGAATTATAGAAGTTCTTTATATACCCTGAATAAACCTTTACCAGATATAGGATTTGCAAGTATTTTCTCCTAATCTGTAGGTTGTCTTTTCTTTCTTGATGTCCTTTGATGCACAGAAGTTTTTAATTCTGATGAAGTACAATTTTGCTCATGCTTTTTTATCATATCTAAGAACCCATTGCTAACCTCAAGGTCATGAAGATTTACTCCTTTTTTTAAAAAATCTCTACAGGTTTTATGACTTTGGCTCATATATTAGGTCACTGATCCATTTTGAGTTAATTTTTGTATATGGTGTGAGGTAGGGGTTTCCCCACCATGATCTACTGGCAGGACTAGCATTGCGTGAACTTCATGAAGGCCGAATCTGGGTCTCTTAAAAATCACCACTGGGATGTAGGCAGCCCAGTGCCTGGTACTCATTAAGTGCTCGATAACTGCCAGTGGGATGGATGAATGAATGAATGGATAAAGTTATTGGGGGGTATGTTCCTCCACCCCAACCTGCCTACCATTACTGCAAGCACCCACAGCTGGCTGAGCAACTCTTGTTTGTAACAAATCTGACAGGCTACACTTATTAAGAACTAAATATCGGGCGCCTGGGTGGCTCAGTTGGTTAAGCGACTGCCTTCGGCTCAGGTCATGATCCTGGGGTCCCGGGATCGAGTCCCGCATCGGGCTCCCTGCTCAGCAGGGAGTCTGCTTCTCCCTCTGACCCTCCCCCCTCTCGTGCTCTCTCTCCCATTCTCTCTCTCAAATGAATAAATAAAATCTTTAAAAAAAAAAAAAAA
>NC_138382.1:59290240-59360963 GCF_054177405.1 Leptonychotes weddellii
AAAAAAAAAAGAAAATAGAACTACCTTAAAAAAAAAAAAAAAAAGAAGAAGAAGAGGAGACCCCAGGGCCAACGAAAGCCGTGACTTCCCAAAGTCTGGGTTTCAACTCCCAGGGCTTTCCCCCACCAAACACAGGTCTTAGCGATCACCCACTGTAGATAAGCAACAAAAAGGTATGAGGTTAGACCGAATTGCTTCTAGTGGCAGGAATGGCTGTCTGGCTCCCAAGCCTCCTAGTGAAAAAAAATGGACCTGGAGTCCTAGATCTCATTATGCCACAAGCCCATCTCCTGCCCTCCTGGTGTAGCACCTCACTGCTCTCACTCCGCACCCCCCACCCAGTCCCTGGTTACGCCAAGCTCATTCCCACTGCCGGAAACTTGCTTGCCTTGGACATCCCCCACCTGCACTCTCTCCATGCGTCTGCTCAAATTTTACCTGTCAGTAAGGTCTTCCCTCACTCTATATTTCTCCTTGCCATTTATCACCCCTGGACTTAAGTATTTATTGTCTCCTCCCAACTCCCACATCCCCACCTCCTACGAGAATGGTAGTTCCTTGAAAGTCAGGGACTTTGTTAGTTAACGGTTATCCCTCACCCCTGGAATAGTGCCTGGCCACACATGAGGTACTCAAGAGGTGTCTGTGGAATGCATGAATAGAAGGTAAAATGGGGGGCACCCTACTTGGTATTCACCACACCGCTAAGCATCACAGAAGGGGAGGCAGGCAGCTCCACACTCATGGTTGGCACTGACCGGACCCTGCAGCCATGGAGGCCTGCAAGTCTCCTTCCGGACCCACGGGCTGTCCCTGCCTCCCGGGGCAGGCGGGGCTGGGACGGGGCGGGTGATCAAACATTCCCACACGTCTCAGTCTAGCCCGAGATGCTGGCAGCTGTTTTTCCACTGACCTGGCCACAGAAAGTGGAGTCTTTCCCCACGGGCGCCTCATAAATGCTTGTGAAATGCACACAGGAATGAACGAACAAACTAATGCACACAGGGCTCACGCCCACACTTTCAGGAGGCTTGTGTCAGAGATAAGAAAAGATCATCCCAACAATGCCAATGCCGGGAGGTGGTCTGACCAATTCCATTTCTAGGAACCCACTGCCAGGATACATCCAGACATGAAACAAAGTCATCTGCAGAGATTTTCCTCCCAACAACACTTCGCGCTGAAAATGACAAACCAAAAACGCTGATTTCCAACTGCAGAGGGCTAGTTAAGTAAATCACAAGATAGCCCCAGGATGCCCATTTCATAATGACATAGTGACATAATGGGAAATGTTACAATATTAAGTAAAAAAAAGGCTGGTTATAAAATTGTATCTACAGTGAACACATTTAAGATAATTATAAAGGATCTCAAGACCATAAATATAATTGCTAGTTTTTCCTATCCTTTCGACCTTTCTGTATTTCCTAAATTATAACGAGCAATGAGTTTGAAGAAAATCAAACTGATAGAACTTAAAAAAAAAGCTGTCACCTGATATTTTATTGGCCCCCAGGGTGTTACTTAAACCTCCATCTGACCATCTCCTCCTCTCTCCTTTCTGCATTCACCCCACCCTGCTTCTTCCTCTTCCTCTGGCCTGCCCTCAACTGCCCTCCCAACCCCCCGCCAGCCGGCCAGCCAGTGCTTGGGCCTTGTCAGCCACACCTGCAACCACTCCTCCCCCAGAAATCCTGCTCCAAGGCTGGGCTGCCCCACCCAACAGTCTCCTTGGCTCACAGACCCCAGGCTTGCTCTTCTACTTCCCAGCTCTGGGGCTTTGAGCTAGTCACTGAACCTCTCTGAGACACCATTTCCAACTCAGAAAAATGAGGCTGACCCCAACTCATGGGAGCCTCTGAAAGTCCAGGGAGCTAATGGACCAGACCCCCACCTCGAAGGGCACCTGAGGTCCAGGGAGCTAACGGACCCCCACCTCAAAGGGCACCTGAGGTCCAGGGAGCTAACGGACCCCCCACCTCGAAGGGCACCTGAGGTCCAGGGAGCTAACGGACCCCCACCTTGAAGGGCACCTGAGGTCCAGGGAGCTAACGGACCCCCCACCTCGAAGGGCACCTGAGGTCCAGGGAGCTAATGGACCCCCCACCTCGAAGGGCCCTCCTATAGGGAGGGCCAACGCGTTATGAGTGTGTTCTGGCCCTGCCATGTGTTGAGTCTCAGTCTGCTGCTTCTACCCAGGCTCATGAAGCTAAAGTTCTTTGTCCTCTATCTGCCTAAGTCCGGGCACCTGTCCTCTCCTAAAGGAGAAGGAAAGCAGGTTTGCTCTTGGATCTCAAATCAATACAATGGTGGCTTGGCTGAGATTCCTATTCCTCCCCCCCCGCCGCTGAAGTCTCGGCTCCCACACAGTCCAACTCTCAGAGCTGATGCCCAAATCCCCAGCAGCTGCCCCTCGTGAGGCCCCATTCTATCTTCAGAAGACATTACCGGCATTTTACTTAAGGTCCTGGGGACTCCTTAAATCATCTTCCCTCATCCACACCCACATTCTCCCATGGTCTCAGCTCAGGCCTTGCTTCTCCTGCTCTTTCAGTCACAGGGGTTTACACATTCTTCCTTCATGCTGTTCTGCATTCATCCCTCTCTAATCCCTGAGGCATTTAATGAGCCCCCACCTGCGGCCACACTCCAGGGCAGGTGCTAGGGTTCAGGTGAGTAAGAGGCTGTCTCAGCTCTCCCTGCTTTCTGGAACTCATAGGCTGCTCAGAGAGCAAAACGCATGAATAATCAAATAATCACCTTTTGGTGTGGTTAGTGCTCTGAAAACAGCTGTGTGGCCCTGGCTGCTGGGGCCTTGTCCACGCTGTGACCAGAGCTCAGCCTGGGACAAAAACAGCCTCCAAGGGGATTCTTATGGCAAAGCTAGACCTTGAAGATGAACTATCAAACAACACAATCAAATCACTCAATACTTACCTCATAGCTCTCAGGCTCCCCCTCCTCCACCATCACCCACAACCCAATTCCAATCTAGCTGCCGGTCTGCAGACACCTGAGGGCACCTGCCATTCCAACGTTATCTCCAAGGAGCTGAACTGAAAGGGGTGCAGCTGTGCTCATTTTGCTTCTATGTGCTCTTCTCCACGAGCCTCCTCCCTACCGTGGTCACAGTGCCAGGCCAATGCCACTCGAAGTGTGGTTTCCAGATGCCTGGCATCAGCATCACCTGAGTGCTTGTTAGAAATGCGGACTCTCAGGCCCTGCCCCAGACCTACAGGACCCGAATCTTCTCGTATGCACATTAAAGTCTGAGGGACCCTGCTTTCCACCCCAATCCCACTTCCCCCTGGTCTTCGGCTTCCACCTTTTCACTGTGGCCAGCTGCTATCTTTAAGATCCACGAAAGGAGCGAATACCCGACCTCCGTGGCGTCTGGCTCCTCAGCAGCAGGGACCTTCACATCCACCCCCACGGTGGCACCGCCTCTGCCCCACCCTGCCCAGGTGGGCCCACACAGCACAGCGCTCACCAGCTGAGACCTCTGGCCCCACTTGGGGATGAATGTCCCTGTGGTCCCTTGGTCAAGCTTACTGAGCAAGACAGCAAACCTGCAGCTAGCTCCTAAGTAACCACCACGTGCCTCCGGGAGAAGCACTTCCCCGGACCTTGTGAGCTGGAGGTACTTGTCATTCCCAGTGTGGAGATGACGAAATCGAGACATCAGGAACTCAACAAAAGTCACAGAGTTAGTGGCGGTGGGGTGCAGAGAGGACCCCAACCTTACAACCTGCACCAAGAGATAACAAGGAGCCCCACAGCCTTGCAGAGAAAACTCTGGAAGGGGGCTTAGAGCTGAGGCGGCCCATCTGCACTGGGCCAGGACCTAGAAAGGAGGGAAAGTAGGAGAAAAGTGGGAGAGGCAGGCGGAGGCCAGGTCACGAAACCCTTCATCGACAGACTACAGAGCTTGGACTTACTGGGTGACAGGATAACAAAATTTTGGAGCAGGCTGCTCAAAAATGGCTACATCCTTCCCACTACTCACCGCCCCCCCCCATGAACCTGATTCTTTGCCTTGTGGTACTTACTTCCCTGACCCTCCTGGTGTGGCAAACAGAGTCAGACTCTCCCAGCTACTCTGGTTGCATCTTCCTGCCTGCTTGCCCTCAGACCTCAGCCCTCCATGACCTCCTCCCTCCCCTCCCAGGCTGAAGCCCAGCTCCTGGGAAACCTCCACCAGCACGTTTCTCCCAACCGGCTCCCCTCCCTCCCCTCCCGGCTCTGCAAAGCCTTATTAAGAGTCCCAAAATGGGTGAACATGCCCCTCAACAAGGGCCAGCTGCCAGGAATCCCTTCCCTCCCTCTATGATGGACAGTGCCTTCCCCAGGAGGGCTGGAGGCACAGGGTCCCCCTTCCAACCCAGGTGTGGTGCATCCAACCATCAGTTTCTTAGAGGTGAGCTCCTCTTAGAGGAAGACCCAGACTCCTCCTCCCCTTCAGCCAACATCCTAAGGGGAGCCGGGCCCTGGGGATGGAGCTGATTAAGAGACAGTCTCTGCCCTGCAGAAGCTCCTAAGAGGGAGCCCTGATCCTGAGTATGTGCCTCTTTAAGAGGAAAACATTTTCGTGACCCCTGTACATTCACACACCTTGACCTGTTTGGTGATTCTTAAAAACAGAAGCCTTTCTTAGTCTTCTAAAATGTCTTTAAGTGGCAAGTCATCACTGCAACCGTGAGTCAGCCTTTATGACTGAAAAAAGTTAAGATTAACTGTATAAAAAAAGAACATTAAAACTATCCCACTACATTAAAAATTTCTTGCATTATTTATAGATTGAAAATATGTTGGTAGAACTTTTATTTGTGACACACAGATCTATTCTAGAGTCTGGCTTCTCAAGTCTGGTCTGTGGATCAGTCTCAACACCACCCGGAAGCTTGTAACAAATGCATACTGTGGGCCCACCCCAGACACCCTAGAAGCAGAATCTGCAACTTAACACTAAAGCTTGAGAAGCCCTGGCTTAGAGCATATGGCTTATGGGGTTGGGGTTAGAGACAGGGGAAGCAAGGCCAGATGGAATCCATGGAGAACAGGGTGATCTTAGGTGCTTTTGTAGGGAACATTTTTTTGGCAGCAGTATGAAGGAGGTATAGGTGTGAGGGGCCGGTGGGGGGGTAGGAAGCAAAAGTAGAGGCAAATGGGAGAAGCACAGAGACGAACCCAGTTTTAGCAGGGGTGGGATTGGTGGGGGGAGGGGCGGAAAGGAAGAGCAGGCTGGAGGACGTATGACGGGGCAGAATCTGTCCAGTGCAGGTGTGCAGGTGAGTGAAAGGTGACCCTGGGTTTATAAGCTGGAAGACTTGTCACTTTATGGAGACTGTGTTTTTAAGGAAGAAGGTGCAGAGGAGGGACCTGGGGACATTCACGGAGGAGATGTTCAGATGTGATAACCATATGACCCAAACTGCCCAGAGATGATCAGGCCCTGTGAAGCCCCTGACAATGGCATCAGGTGAGTCTACCCAGGAAAGCCTGCAGAATGATAAGAACAGAGGATAAAGGAAAAAGGATAAAGGAAAAAGGATGAGCCATGGGGGGAGGGGAGGTTGTGGAGCCACATCATAGAAGCCCTGATATGAGGAAGGGGCAATCCAGACCCAGTGGGCTGAGACATGAGAACAGGCCACGTGGTCTTGACGAGCGCGCAGTCTCTGACCAACATGGCGAGGGCAGTGTTGGTCAAGGGGTCAGTGTTGGTGGGCGATGCTGGGGTAGATAAAGTCAGGACTGCTCTACAAATACTTAAACACCCTGCCTGTGGTTGCAAGTCCCAATCAGTCAAAGTGATGTCTTTCTGCACACCCATGTTCATAGCAGCATTACCTGCAAGTGTCAAAGGGTGGAAGCAATTTAAGTGTCCACTGACAGATGCCCAATAAACAAAGTGTGGTGCACACGCGTTCAACGGAACATTACTCCTCTCTGAAAAGGAAAGAAATTCTGACACTGCTCCAACATGGCTGAACCTTGGGGACATTATGCCAAGCGAAATAAACCGGTCACAAAATGACAGACACTGTATGAGGGCTGCAAAGTGCAGAGCACTTGTCTGAAACTACCGTGGAGCCTGAGGTAGCGGTCCTCGAAGGAAGGTCCCAGGTCTCGGGGGGCAGCAGCAGCACCTGGGGCCTTGTTAGAAATGCAAGTTTGCAGGCCTCACCTGAGTCTGATTCAGACCCACTGAATCAGAAACTCTGGGGGTGGGGCCCAGCAGCCCATGTTTGAACAGGTGATTCTGATGTGATAAAATCTGAGGAACACTAGTGTATACCACAGAAATTCAGTGGAAGATACATATCATTTTCCATATGAAAACAGAAAAAGAAAATCAGCCTAGCAACTTCCACATAAAAGAGCCAGAAATGCGTAACCGGCTTCAAAGCCAATACAAAGTATTTCTGTAGTGAACAAACTTTCTGTTAACAAGAGAGAGATGTGCAGTCCATGGGATCAACTTCCTTAGATGAGATCTAGAAGACACACCTACGATCTGGGGGTGGAAACTGCGGGTACTAGTCCTTGCTCTGCAACTGTTTACGTGTGCCACGGAGCCCGCCACAGACCTTTCAGGGCCTCAGTTTACCCATCTATAAAACCAGGGAGCTGGAAACATTTCTTCTGAGGTCTCTTCCAGTTCTGACACCGTGTGACTCCTTCTGTCCTATAAAAATCGTGACCTCAGACTAAGTGCTTTTACATAGCTGTGCCTTGGCAGGGGAGAAAGAATATCTTTAACTGGTAAGACATCCTATCACAGTTCACTAGAAACCTTTCCAAAGTTCAGTAAGTGCTAGTATCTTGCATTCGAAGAATGAGGACACTCCCTCACTAACTGGCTTTGCCATGAAAGCGACCAATGCCTAGAGTTATAAAAATACTATAGTGCACTGGCCTGTGTTCATGAAGTCCACATGACTGGGATGACCCAGAAAATATCGCCAAACCTTCACATTTTTATCCTATGATACTTTTTAATCCAGGAAGGAGGGGCTTGTTATTTTTTGCTAGGCAGAAAATGAGTTAAAAGAACTGTACCCTACAGACCCCCGTGCCTGCCCCCTCTGATCCAAGTATCTGGGGACACGGCACTGCAAGTCTAGGCTTCCTGATAAATGGCCTTGTATTGACCTTGTTACTGGAACCCCTAGACGCTGGTTTCCTGCCTGGTTTCTCTGCATCCAACTCCCTGTCTACACCTCCTGGTCATCCAATGCTCATCCTCTTGTGCCTGGGTCCCCAATGCCACCTGCTTCCATGCCTCTGCCAAAGGCCAGTCACTTGGTTCTGATCTCAGAACTAGGGCTGGGAGAGGGATGTGGGTGTTTGTGCAGGAAGGACAGTGGAAGTGTGAGCACCAGGGGAAAAAAGATAAGGTCTAGGGAGCTTCTGGTCTCCTGTCCCACCTCACTTACACACCCTGGCTCTTGAATTCCATTAGAATTTATCAGTGGGAAACACAGCTGGCTTATTGGTCCCCCTTGTGCATCTATCATAGACCCAGTCCCTCCTCCTCCATCCAGCCAGGGTATGTAAATGACCTTCCAGGCTCTCATAATAGTCCATCTGGGAGGAAGGTACAGGTGAGGGGAGGAGAGGGGAGGGGGGGGCCAAAACAAGGCTGGTATAGCAGGAGCAGACTGGGCACGGGCAAGGGAGGTGTGACCCACCGCAGGTACTAGAGCCATGAACAGGGGCTAGACAGGCAGTGCCAAGGTTAGTTCTGTCTATATCCAGGCAGAGGATTCCTAGTGCTAGAGGGTTTTCCAGGCTGATCTCCAACTCAAAGTCACATTTGGGTAGGGTGACCATACCTCCTGATTTGCCTAGGGCAGCCCCAGTTGAGGCTAGTTCATGAGATGCAATTATTAATAGCCTCACTTTTATCCCAAAATGTTCTGGTTTAGGTGATGAATTCTCATCGCTTTATTCTTGGGTCCCTAAGCCTGCAAAGTAGGAGTCACAGACAGAGGAAGAGCACTAGGAGGGACCTCCAGGCTGAGTCCCGCCCCTCCTCAAATGCTCCATTCTCCTCTCCAGCACCCCCTGCCAAGCCATCACCTGGCGTCTGCTTGTATACCTTCAGGGACAGCAGGCTCACTAGCCCCTGATGAAGCCTCTCTTTTCTGGGAAAAGCTCTGTTATAAAAATACAGGATTCAAACCTATAGACAGTATGACTGCAACTAACAAGATCCCCCAGCAAGGAAAGGAGTGGCTGTGCGGGAAACCAGAAAACCTGCTTTTCCCTTCTACCTCCTTCCATCTTACGGTCTCTCCATTCAATAAATATTTACTGAGTGCATTTGATGTTCCAGTGGAACTGGAGACACAATGGTGAGTTAAAACAGACTCAAATGGAAGGAAATTTCTATACAATAATGGGCCCGTGCTTTACAAAAATGTCAAGGTTATAAAGGGCAAAGAAAGGCTGAGTAACGGTTCCAGTTTAAGGGAGATTAAAGAGAAAGGAGGACCTTATGAAATGCACGATCTGGGGGTTTCTTTGCTACAAAAGGACACAACTGAGACAACTGGCAAAAACCTGAGTAAGATCTATAGATTATAGTATTGTTTCAGTAATGATTTCTTGATTCTAAAAATTGTGCTTTAGTCATAGAGAAGAATGTCATTACCTTTAGGAAATACACTGAAGTATTTTGAGGGAAAGGAAGAATCTATAAATAACCCTCAAATGACTCAAGAGAAAATATATATACATAAAGAGCAGAATAAAATAAATGTGATAAAATGGTAACATCTGCGGAATCTGGGTGAAGGGTATATGAGAGTTCTTTGTTCTATTCTGAGAACCTTGCTATAAGTCTGAATCAGGTCACAATAAAAAATTAAAGGAAAAATATAAGTCTCAGAGAAAGGTTTTTGGGTTTTTTTTCTTTTTTTTTTTTAAAAGAAAGCCAGATCAACCCTGACTTCAGAGAGCTCCCCGTGTCGCTGGGAAGACAGGTACTAATACAAATAATTACACTAATTAACTGCAAAATTGCAACCGTGAAAGCGCTGTCAAAGGAGAGAAATCCGGAAGCATGAGCATTTACAACTGGCAGTTTTACCTAAATCATGTGCAATCATGGGCTAACACCCAAAGCAGGAGTTAACTGGTGGGGGCCGGGGGGGGGGAAGGCTCCAGGCTCTCACGGCCCCTGTGGCAGGTGAGGCGAGCAGGGACCAAAGCATGCACACCGGGGGTCCAGGGAGACGCCAAAATCAGTCTCGTTCTTTATTCTCCAAACAACAGGAGGTGTTTCTGAAAAACCCCCTGAGTGCAGAGAACAGGCAGGTGAGAAGGCATGTGGGGTCCACTGCAGCGGTGTTGGTGACTGTGGCCTCCCAGAGGAGCATCGCTGAGGATTCTTCTGTTCCCTGACACTGTAATTTTCTACAGCAGCCATGTACGATTTTGATAACCAGACTGGGGGAGGGGGCTGGCGGGAGCAAAGCAGGCGCCGACTGTCACATCCTCTCTCCAGGCCCGCTAGTGGTTAGGGTCAAGGGATGGCTGACGGAGCTGTTCGCTGCTTCGCTCACAAGCACCCCGGGTCTAGACTGAGGCTGACTCCACCTTAGGGAAGCAAGGTGCTGGGGGTCAGGTCTTCACACTCCACTCCCAAAGTCAGCCCAGTGCCTTCCATCCCACAGCATCCAGCTGGCCATGGCCCTTTTCTGGTCCTGGATCCTTCCCCTTGGAACGTCCCTTTAGCTCTGAGAGCTAGGCCCCATAGTGGGCCTCGGAGTGGGCCATTACTCACCCACAGTGACTCTTGGCATTGAACAATAAAAAAAATATTTGTCTGGAGGGTCAGGGGCCTGATCACAAAGGGAGGGGACCCTTTGCTGTGCCAAGTTCTGTCCTAGTGGGTTTTCATTCATTAGCTCCTTTAAAATAGTCCATTTAGAGGAAACAGGTTCCATTATTATCCTCATTTTACACTTAAATGACTTGTCCAGGAAAAAGACTTGGGTTCGCATCTTGGCTCTCACATCTGCTTATGAGCAACGTGCCTTTCGGGTGGTCACTCCATCTCTGAGCCTCAGTTTTTTTCACCCTATCAGTAATGTGGGGCTGGTGGGAATTTACAAGATTCTGGGACTAGACAGTACTATTTATACCCTTTTGAGGCACCAAGGGGCTTAGTACCGAAAATCCACTCCAAACTGCACATCACTTTAAATATTTACTAAAACCTTGTGTATCCTGAAGGTAAATCATGGGACCTGAATTTTCCAGGACTATCCCCATTTCAAATCCTCTGTCCTAACTTTCCACATAAAGCATCAAACTGTCTCAAAAATTCCACTCTCTCAGTATCCAAACAACAGCTCCCAGGCCCTCCTCTTACACGAAGCAGCAGCACAAACATTCTTTCTCCGACAACAGATCCCAGTCTTTGGTTCAGAAAATGTAGTCACCGGAACCTTTCTGGCCCCCTGATGGAAAGAGGGTCATGGCAGCCGGTACTCCATCCCAACTCCAACTCAGCTGTTTCCTGGCACACTGGTATAAACCACAGCCAGAAGAAGCCGTCCCATGATCACAGCATCACCCACAGAGGGACAAAGACTGGTTAGATGAGCTCTGCCCCCACCTACCCAGCAAGCTGCTGGTACCCAGGTAGAAAGCACGGCCAGAGGGTTGCTCCAAGGTTTAGGTCAATGAGTTAATATTTAGAAAGCACTCAACAGTGCCTGGCAGCCAGTAAGTGCCGTAACAGTGTTTCATAATGAAAACCAAAGGCATCCCTGGCAGAAGGGGCTCACGCCTCGAAGAGAACCCAAAGGCATCACTTCTAGCTGGGGAGAACAAGGAGAATGGGCACTTACCCCTGGCTTGAGTGAGGCTGGGGCCCCTTACAGACATGAGGGAGTACCCTGACTACAGGAGGCCAGACCTGGGGAAGAGTCACCACTCCTGATATACACATGGTCTCTGGGCCTTAGCACCTGCTGTTCTGTCCGCCCCCCAAATACCATCTTTTTCTCCCTTTAAGGCTGAATTCAAATGCCGACTATTCCTTATGGTGTTCCTTGATATCCATCAGAATGAATGGCTGCCTCCACTGGTCTCTCTCACATCTGGCTTTAGCCTCTTTTAAAGTAACTGTGAGACAGGTAAGTAGATTCAGAGCATGTGTGTGTGTGAGCACAAACGCGCACGCGCGCACACACACACGTCATTGTCTTCCCAATTCCACCATGCATCCTTCCAAGATAAGGGTCTTTCACCTTTGTAACCCTAGGGCCTGACACACAGCTCAATAAGTGTCTGAATTTGCTGTGAAATCTGTGCTCTCAGCTGGTCTTCACCTGGAGGCCAAAAGTAGCTTCAGGGGCACACATAACCAGAAGTTATGTAGCTGCAAGATCTCCAGGTCTGGGAACCCATGACTAGATCGGATTTTAGCCAGGGGCCTACCAAAGCATTCCCTTTCATCCCCCTTCAGGTGGATGAAAGGAGACACCTGTGAGACCCGAGCAGCGTGGACGCTGACCAGATCCTGGCCCATCTCTAATACAGTTGGTAAGAAGAGCCCAAGCTTGGGAAGCAACACCAGCAGGCTGCCCTGCCTCCACCAGCAGGTCAAGGCCAGGGTAAGTGCAGAGTGCCTTAGGCATTCCAGCCCCTGCAACAGACCTGGGAACGGATGAAGAGGGATTGGCCCTGCTTTCCAGGAACCACTGCTGTCTGGTGGAAGGAAGCGGAGTACCGGGATTACAGTCAAAGTCGCAGGTCCCCTACCACAAATCCTGAGGGTTCAGCGGGGAGGTAGGGGGCCAGGCCTTCTTGCTCCCTCCAATCCCCAAAGCTGAGCCCTGTGGGTGGATTATGTGCATCCTGGAAAACAGAATTCCTCCTGTGCCTGGACCAAAGGTTCAGAAGGTCACAGTTCATCCCTCCTGCTGCTGGCCCCAGACTACCTTTGCTAGCTCAATTTCTGCAAGAGTGAGAAAGAACAGCACTGAAATTAAACAATGTATGCGAACCCTCCCAGTTCACAGTCAACAATCAAGGAGTTGGTTCCAATCCTCTAAAGTCAGTTACCAGCTGGGAACACCAACTTCTTTCAGGGGTAAGATTTGTCTCTGACCAGGTTCCTGCCACTAGCCTGAGGATAAAAGCTGCCAGGATTCTTCTCTATGAAAAAATGTGAAAGAAGAGGTCCAAAACAGGAGTGGTGAAGCAGTGAGGTATTCTGAATTTGATTCTGTGTTAACTTAGATTCTTTCTCCTGCTCCCAGCTGTCCCTGAGGACCTGCCCCTTCCTGGCAGGGATGTTCCCCCAGGCACCCTGGGTTTGCTGGGACCCACTGGTCTACTCAGCATCCTCACCCAGCACTGCATCTGATATACAGAAGCAGCTCAATAAATGCTTGAACAGAAAGCCACTTGGAAAATGCCTTCAGTAACTTGACCTTTTACATTCCTCAGCTAATGCCTAATTTGCATATAAGAGTCCAGTTTTAGGAGATGGCCAGTCACCAGAGACAACTCAGGATCAATACAGAGTATTAGGCATGTTTTATTCTACTCTGATTCTCTGCAAATTGGTATTCCATTAAGTGTATGTGGGATTTATGGGTGCTCACTATAAACTAGAATATTTAACTAGAACGACTAACTGTCAGATAATAGCTTACCATTGTTAATTTTCAACTAGTCAATCTCAGAAAGGTTTCCAGCTTCCAGTCTCCTTTACATGTTGATTTAATCGCCAGGAAAGTCATCTATTTCAAAGTCTCCATACAATAAAGGGCAGCTGGATGAAGAAGAAAAAGACCTGCCCAAGGAAGAAGACCTGAGTTCTATCCCACCTAGGTCAATGCAGTATGATCAGCTGTTCAAGACCTCAATTTTCTCATTTGTAAAATGGGAATAACACTGGCCTCACGGGAGAGTTGTAAAAATTGAGCTGATACATGTGGATGCACTCTGCACAGTTCTATAAGGCTATACGAAGGTTAAACATAACATGAAATTCTTGAACAACTCAGGTAGGCTAATGACAGAAAGCAGGGTGGTTCTAAAGGGGAAGAAGAGATATTTTGCCCCCCAAGGGACACTTGGTCAGGGTGGCGGGGAGGGCATTTTTGGTTGGCACAACTGAGGAAGAAGGATTGCTACTGGAATCCACTGGGTAAGACCAGGGATGCTGCTAAATATGTTGCAATGCTTTGAACAGGCCCCACAACAAAAAATGATACAACCCCAAATGTTAACAGTGCTGAGGTTAAGAAACCCTGATCTAAACAATCAGGAAAGTTGGGTAGGGGAGCTTTTTCCAACAGAAATCCTTCTAACCAGGCTGTACTTCCATCATCTCTTTAAACATTTTCAAGATGGATCATCTTGCAAACCAGCTCTTTTGTAAGTAAAGCTGAACTGCCAACTTCTGGAGTTTCTGAATGTATAAAACTGCTTTTAACTAAGATGCTCTCCGATTACAATTCGGCTAAATTGTTTTTCCAAAGCCCTTGACTTCTGCAGTTCTCCAGGGCACAAAGACAGGGTCTGTCACTCTGCCACTAGGCCCTAAAGATGCTTTCGTAATTCTAATTTCCTGGTCAAATGGGAGCCACGAGGGTCTCTAAACGAATTAAATTCACATCACGTCAACTGCTCCCTTGCTTAGTGCCGGGCACGGAGCCAAACACCTCCACATAATTTATCCCACTTAATCCACCCAACCACCGAGTGAGGTGGGCATTATTACCGGCTGTTTGCAGGGGAGGAAATTGAAGATCAGAGAGGTTAAACAACTCGCCCAAGGTCACCAGCTGGCCAGGGGGAGCCCAATTTGAACGGAGTCTCCAGTTTCCAAGTCACAAGCTCTTTCCATCAGCTCGGAAAACCCAGGTGTCAAGTTGTCTCAACTTCCCATGAATTTTTAAGGCAACGGCAACTTCTCAATAAGTTTAGGTTGCTGAAAATGGGAATTTCCGGGGGGCTGGGCGTTCTCACATAAACTCCCCTCCACTGCAGCTGTCTCACCGCAGGTACCTGATAAATCATTCCATATCGCCCGCGGAACGGGGAGGATTTATTGGCGCTGGAGTTCGTGCCAGGCCCAGGAAATGCCATCTTTGAAAGCCGAGAGGCGGATTCGCCCTGGGAGCCGAGAAGGTCTGGCCGCCGCACTTGGTTGGCTCCCCCGCGGGCTGTGCGCCCCTCGGCGCCCCGGGCTGGGGTCGCCGCGGAGCTGGGCCCTCCGGGGTCGCCGGCCACGTCCACCCCTGCCCGGGTCGGAGCGCACGCCCACGCCCCGCCGCCGCAACCGCGTCCCGGCCGCCCGCCCGAGGCTGAGCCCCACCCCGCCCCGCTTGCTCCCTCCCGCCGCGGCCCCGCCAGGTGAGCGCGGCCCGGGCGCCCCCTCCCCGCCCCGACGTGGCGTCGGGACCCCGGGGCCGCGGCGTCCACCAGCCCGCCCGCGCGCTCACCGCGCGCTCGGGGACGGGTGGGGGCGGGGCGGCGCCGAGCGCGCCCCCGGCCCCCGGTAGCCCCGCGCCCTGCCTCGGCCCGCTGGGGTCGCGCCCGCCCGTACCTGCAGCATCCGGGGCCGCGGCGCGCCCAGGTAGGTCGCGCGAGCGGGCGGCGCGGAAGCTCGCTCGCGGCGCGACCTGGCCGCCGTCTGAGCATGCCCAGTGCCGCCCGCGGGCGGCTCCCGCCGGCCGGGCTGGCCGCGACGGGCCCGCGCGCCGGGCGGGGGGCGGGCGCCCGGGCCGCCCTGCGGGGCGCCCCTGCTCCGCCCCGGTCTGGCGCGCTCGGACGCGCCGCCCAGGGCCACCGGGGCTCTGCTGCCGAGCTCCTGGCAGCCCCCAGTCCCCTCGCGCGGGCACGCAGGCTTTCGTTCCATGCCATTTTTGGGTACCTACTGTGTGCCGAGCCCTCAGTGATTTTATGCTTAGGAATGTCCAGCAGACCGCGTTCAACAAATCTTTGAAATGAGGACGAGTCTTGCCTAGCTGGGGTCCTGCCGACTTTCAGTCCAGTGCTTATCCCGTTCCACTAGTAAGCTTACCGGCTTAAACCTTCCCCAAATTTCTTACCCGCCATTACCCCCCTCCTCCCATCTGTGCTCTTGCTGTCCTCTTCCATCTCAACTGACATCGGCCTTCCTGCAGCCCCATGAGCACCTTTCTGTCCACCAAACTCTGAACTTGGCCAGCCTCAGGACATTTGCACATGCCTTTCCCCCCCACCCCCTCCTGCTCTGTGGGACTTCTTTGCCCAGTTTTTCACGTGGCTGGCACCTTCTCATTCTTGTTGTACCTATGTCCTCATCTGAGAGGACTTGCCTCAGCACCTTACTACATTAACACCCTGTTCCTGGACATTCTCCATGTCCTCATTTTATTTCCTTCACGTGTATCACTATCCATTCATTCAACAAGTAATTATTGATCATCTACTTTGGTTCTTCAGGCGTGGTGAACAAATAGGCAAAAATCCTGTCCCCTGGTGGAGTTTGGGGAAAGAGAGGCAGGCAACAGACAATAAACATGTAAATAAGCAAGCTAGATAGTATATTAAAAGGTTATAAGTCATAAAAGCGAAAAAGGACAGGATAAGGAGACGAAGGTCTAGGGAGTAGAGTTTTCAATGAGGTAGGCTGATCAGCCTGTGAGAGTGACATTGAGAAGGTGGCGACTCAGCCCCGCAGAGGGAACAGCTTGTGCAAAGACACGAAGGTGCAACACTCGTTAGGGTTTGGCAAAGACAGCGTAGTGGGAGATGAGGTCGGCAAGTGACTTTTCCTCTCATTTGCTGCTTGTGTATTCCCCTAGGGAATTGCTGGAGCTGTATAGCCCTGCCTGTCTTCACTGCAGTGTCCCAGCTCCTGTATGGCAGCACGTGCCACACAGTAAGTGCTCAAATACTATTTGTTGAATGAATATGTGAATGGAGGGATGGACTTATGTTTGGAACCGTCCGGTCTGGACTACGATGCCCGAGGTCCGGGGGGCTGGCCTGCCCAGGGCCATTCGGTGGCCGCCGGCAGCACCTGGTGCCTCACTTGGGTCCTTGTCCCCGAGTTGCACGTCCCCGGGTAGCGCCACTGCAGCGGGCGCCGCCTGAGCGTCGCGTCGGGGGGAATTCCGACGGAGTCAAGGAGTCCCAGGAACAGGACCCGCCTCGAGCCCTGCCCCGCCCTTTGGTCGCTCGCAAAACCTGGCGCCGCGGCGCCGGTCCAGCCCCACTAAGACGGACGGGGAGTTCACTGGGCATGCTCGGAGCCGGGCGGGGCCCGAGTGCCCGGGAGGAGGAGTCTTCTGGTGGGGCCGGAGATGCCCCCGCAGAGCCCCGCGGGACGCTCAGCCCCCGCCTTGTTCCCGACACCTCCTGGAGGGTCTGGGGGGCTTTTTTTTTTTTTTTTTCAAAGCTTAGTAAGAAAGCTGGGGATCCAGAGTCCGTGAAGGGCGTTCTCTGCCCTCTCTGTTGTGTGATCTGCGCCAAGCACATTACCCTGTGTTTTCGATAATACGAATACCCATCACTTGGCTCTGGGCAGAATGTGGGGACTGAATGAAATAAAAAACGTGAACATGTTTAATCCATTTTTTTTTTTTAAAGATTCTATTTATTTATTTGACACAGAGAGAGAGACAGTGAGAGAGGGAACACAAGCAGGGGGAGTGGGAGAGGGAAAAGCAGGCTTCCCGCTGAGCGGGGAGCCCGATGCGGGGCTCCATCCCAGGACCCTGGGATCATGACCTGAGCCAAAGGCAGCCGCTTAACCGACTGAGCCACCCAGGCGCCCTGTTTAATCCACTTTAAAGACCCATTTCGTGAGTGCCTGCCTCAGTTATCTGTCATCTGCAAACCAGTTTCCCAAGTGCTAATATGAGGAAACCTAAGTTAATGGACATCTGAATTCTTGGAGTTGTCTCAATTTGCCTTCTACCACAAACTAGGCTGAAACTATCTTTTCTTTCTCCACATGCAACAGTCATGAGCTTAAACAGTGTTCTTAAATTCGACCTCAAAAATATCTGTACACCTAAGGGAAAAAGACCTAAATCTTTTTAAAATCGTGCAATTCGATCACCATGACAGAAGCAGGAACAAAAGGAAAGAATATTCCCCAAACTGGAAACAAATGAATGTCCACAAATAGTGGAATGATTAGTTAGGTTATGGTATGTTTGTTGAATAATAACTAGTTTATACTAAGCTAGACCATACTGCAACAGGGGGAAACTAACAATACAATGTTAAGGGGGAGGGGAGCCGGAAACAAAAAGACTGCATAAAGATTAAGTCTACACATTCACCCAGACTAGAAGGAAATATGGGAAAATGTAAATAGTTTAATTTGGGGGGGTAGTATGGTTGGTTTCTCTTTTTAAGTTTATTACTAAAAAAAAAAAAAAAAAACCAAACCAAACCTAAGTTTATCTATTACTGTCACACTGTTGTGTTTGCAATAATAAACATTGAAAGACCAAATTAAAAATTTGTGAAGTTTTGTGAAAGTCTAATTATAATAATAACAATAATTACTATTATCAAGCTCAAGTATGCTTGAATTTTACACATATTGTGTCTTTAATCTGGACAGTGACTGGGTGTTTCTAGCTCAAGTTTTACATAAGAAACAATCTAGGAGCCATTCACAGCTAGTAAGAGATAGGGTCAGGACTGAACACAGTTGGTCTGACCTCAAAGCCAGGACATTAGGTTTTATAATACCGCCTCTCTGTGTAGTAGCTTGCCATGTATTGATCAGAAGGGAAACCACATATCATTTCATTTTGTGTCTTTTTTTGCCTTATTTTCTCTACCCTTTGATGTGTTTGTAGGCTGCAGATTGCCTTTAAATGTTCTGGTCTCCTGTTACTATTTTCTTGTTGGAGCCAAAATGTTAAAGTCCATCCTTTTCAGCTGTTGCACCTGGAGTGACATGATGTTATTATCAGCAATGACAGTTGATCTTATATCATAAGCTCCCAAACTTTATGGAAATGAAGCTTTTGGATGGACACATAGTCTTCTTAGTCTGTGTGGTTGAACCCAGCCAAATCGAGAGCAAGTAGAGGCCTCATCAGGGTAAGGCTATCCCAAGTCTCAGATGATGAGGCCAGTCCAGACATAGATGATTCTCCCTGGATAATCATTTTGGAGTCAGAATCACAACATAATGGAACCACCTGGTCCATGGACTCCTCAGAATTTTGCTGTGATGAAAAGATACAGGGCCAATTGTCCTGATGATGTTTGCCAAGAGAAAGCCAGGGCCCTAATAGCAGCCCTCCTACTGTTGATAAGCAAAACCAGAAACAAACAAACAAATACCCCAAAAAACCCAGCTCTCTCTTCTAGTAGTGCTGGTAAACTGTTCCTGGCCCAGAAATCACCAAACAACAAGAAACACAAAAAGCCAAAGAGGGTCATTTTGTAGGAGAGGAAAGTATGCCACAAACCCAAAGGCATCACTTGTAATGGGCCAGATTCGTACAGGGGAATGAGAGATGCGCAACTGGGCACAGTTATTAGCATGTTCCCAGAAGCTGCCGTTCGCACTGAAAATCTGGTGCCCAGCACCATACACAGGCAATTGGCTGGGGGCATTTATAGGAAGAGTTTCCTGGAAGAATCACTGAGGATTGTCATTCACATCAAGACTCAGGAAGTCTGGGCACCATGTGGACTGTTTCAGTGATTTACAGGGCAGGGCTCCCAGCTGAGATGCTAATGCTCATCAATTATTTGTACTGTTAATGCAAGCTCCTGAAGGGCTGAAGCATCAGCAAATATATGGACAAGTGGTGCTGTTATAATGACAAGTGAAAAGAATACGATGTAAAATTATATACATAGTATGGCTTCCACTCTGAATTACAAAGTTAAACCATATAAAACTGCCATTTTGTGGGGCAATAATGGTTGAACACTGGCAACTTCCTGTATTTCAACTTAATACATACACATAGAAAAAAGACTAGAAAGAACTGCACCAAAATATTAATGGTGACTCTATCTGAGCATTGCATTTACAAGCAGAGAAACAAGATATGGAAGGTATTTTTTATAAATCTGGAGAACCTCAAGTCTTTGGGCATCTATTTCTTTGCTGTGTCTTTATAGTTCCCTAAATCTTATTTTAGGGTGTGTTTCCTTCATTATCAGGAAAAGTGGAACAAACTTTAAAAGGTGGCAAGCCAAACAAAATGATGTACAGAGGGAAAACAGCTACTCTGGAATCATACACAAATGGGAGAGGTTCCTTTCACAGAGAGTGAAGCCCACTCTGCCCTGTCCAGCATGGACAGATGATGGCAGAATATCTGCTCCTGGCCCAGGAGGGAGGGAGGGGAGGAACTGATCAGTGGTCTAGTTGGGAGCCTGTAGAGGGGTGTTCGTCTGACTTGGGACCCTGTTCATCCCCGCAGCCTGTGTTCTTAGGACTCTTGGACTTCATGGATCTCACTTGGAGAAACACAAATTTTTAGCCTAAAGTTTTATCCATTGAAAAATGTTTTTCTTCTTAAAAAAAAAAAAAAAGGACACCTGGGTGGTTCAGCTGGTTAAGCCTCTGCCTTTGACTCAGGTCATGATCCCAGGGTCCTGGGATCGAGCCCCGCATCAGGCTCCTTGCTCAGCGGGAAGCCTCCTTCTCCCTCTGCCTGCTGCTCCCCTTGCTTGTACGCTCTCTCTCTCTCTCTCTCTCTGACAAATAAATTAATAAAATCTTAAAAAAAAAGAAAAATGTTTTTCCATTGCGAATTATTACTGCCAAAGGAGTTTTGTCTGTAAAACTGATGAACAAACTTAGCATGGGTACAAGAGCGGTGTTGTAGATTCATTCATTCATTCATCACATATTTATTAAGCACCTACTATGTGTCGGGAACTGCTCTAAGTGCTTGGGAGACATAAGTGCACAAAAGAAACAACAATTTCTGCTCTCATGGGCATGAGGCCCTTCTACCCGGGCAAACCAGACAATGAACAACAAGCATTATAAACAAGTGAATTATATGTTAAGAGCCTAGGGGTAAGGCTCATAGAAAGGGTACTAGAGTGAGGTGGGTGGGGAGTTGCAGTTTTAAATAGGACTGAAAAATTTAGTCACTTAAGCAAATACTTAAGGACACCTGAAGAAGATGAGGGAGTTAACTCATGTCTATATCTGGGGGAAGAATCTGGGTAGACGGAACAGCCGGTACAAAGGCCCTTAAGGAAGCATATCTAGAATAAGGAGGTTGGTGGAGCTGTGTGATGCCAAAGAGTTACTGGGTCAAGAACTTGAAGGCCCTCCCCTGTTGGTCCCAGGAAGGACTCAGCCTTTCAGTGTGAGCTAGACAGAAGCCAAGCCAATGTAATGGCTGTCAAATGTGCTTCTCAACACACTCCAAAGTTAAATGCTATCCCTGCAGATGGTTACTAGATGCAACCTGACGGTAAGCACAGATTGAAATAAGGGAACTGAAATCATGTAGCAGGCCTCTGTAATAAGGGAGTCAGCCATAGGATCCAGAGTATGCATACATTTTTAATATTATCGTGTAAATGCAAAAATAACATAATGAGTGACCTCAGAGGGTTCTCAGACCTTCAAGAACAGTTGAGTGAACCCTTAGGGATACACAGACCTGAGTTGGAAAAACAATTTCCTGGTGCACACACTGTAGATATGCCAGAGGAGCAGAGGGAGCATAATAGGCCCACGGACCACCACATGGATTTGCTGCTACACAAGAAATGGAAAAGTAAGTCTAGGGATTTTGAGATCCTGTTCTGGAAACTCAGCAGAAGGTTGTGGCTTTAGAAACAAAGAGAAATGATGGGAAATGCAGGGAATGAGAGCTGATATCCTGAACTGTGGCTGATGGTGTTTAAGCAATGGGTGGTGTCATCTTACAAAACCCAGGGAGAATGGGTTTGTCAGGTCTCCGAACCACACCTTTAAAGTTCATATGTCCAACAATAGAAGGAGAGAGAGAAAAATACCCAGGCAATGTAGAATAGTCATATGGAGGTCATGGCTTTGGAAAATCAGCAACCATAAAGGACATATTCAAGGAATACCCTAATAGAAGATTCTAGGGCAAAGAGTCAGGGAAAAGACTGAAAGCAGCATTTTTTTTTTTTTAAAGATTTTATTTATTTGCGAGAAAGAGAATGAGAGACAGAGAGCATGAGAGGGAGGAGGGTCAGAGGGAGAAGCAGACTCCCTGCTGAGCAGGGAGCCTGATGTGGGACTCTATCCCGGGACTCCATCCCGGGACTCCAGGATCATGACCTGAGCTGAAGGCAGTCGCTTAACCAACTGAGCCACCCAGGCGCCCTGAAAGCAGCATTTTTAAAACTTTGATCCAGGAACCCTGCATCAAGATCACCTTGAGAGGAGTCCTTTTGTAAAAGCAGACTTCTGGCCTCAGCTCAGACCTTCTGGTTCTGCCTGCGGACCCCAAGAACCTGCATTTTATAATTAACTATAAAGGGGCGCCTGGGTGGCTCAGTCGATTAAGCATCTGTCTTCTGCTCAGGTCATGATCTCAGGGTCCTGGGATCCAGCCCAGCTCCCTGCTCAGCGGGGAGCCTGCTTCTCCCTCTCCCTCTGCCCCTCCCGCCATATGAGCGTTTGATCTCTCTCTCTCAAATAAAGAAATAAAATCTTAAAAGAATCTTATGTACACTCAAGTTTTATAACTTCTGCCCTGTAGCCTCCAATATATGTACTCTAAGAACCTAGTCTGATAAACTAAGAGGATGGGAAATTTTACCAAGAGATAATCATGGTCTTGTAGGTATCACTGATGCTTAAATGGATGGGGCCAAGGGCCACAGCATCAGCTTCTTAACCATTTAAAGGGGTAGAAGGGGAGGGGACAGGAGATGGAGAGAGGCCATCCCCTGCAGTCAAATAGGGACCCCTAGTAGAGAGTTATCAGGCTTTCGGCTTTCTGTTCTTGACCTTGGATCTCTGACTCCATCCACCTGACCATGCTCTCCTGGGGCCAGGAGGAAGCTAACCATGTGATTGGAGAGGAGGTGGTAATGGGGATAGTCACAGTGGTGGTGATGTTTGCTAAGAGAAGTAGACACTAAAATAAACACATTGGAGTGTGTAGAGTACACACAAACCTGAAACTGAGAAGGTCATTACCTCCTGAAGAGGAATTGGATAAGTGGGGGCAGGGGAGGGATGAGTGTTTACCTTTTACCATAAACCCTTTTGTATTTTCTGACTTACGTACCATGTGATGTATAACCTATTTGAAAGTACATTCTTTGTGGGGAAAAAGCATAATGATATATGCATCATTTTTTTTTTTTAAAACTACCTTGTTTTACATTTTGGCTCCCTCTAAATTTTACTGACCAAGTACAAAGCCCAGGTTTTAACAAATCAAGGCTGTAACTATGACCAGGGCACAACATAGTGTAGCTTGCTTGAAAAAAACAGCCGTAGGTCAAGGGCTCTTACTCCTACTGGCAATGCATGTGACTGAAGGATAGAACAGAAAGAGAGCTTCAGATGAGGATAAAGGAGTAAGAAAAATCACTTCAGTGATCTCGAGATCAAGAGTGATGCTTTCCTGACACAGCTGGTAAGAAAATGGCTGGGAAGTCAGACGGAGCACTTCAGCTACCCACGCCTTGAATGGAAGTCACAGCCCCATGGAAAGACAATCATCTGACATCTGTTCTAGCTTGGCTGACCGTTCCATTCTTGAGACACTGGAAACCTGATCTGGGCCCAAAAGAAAACCGTGCTTCCAATCCCTGGTGACATTTCAAGAACAGGGGCCACCGTTCATCCTGCCCAGAGCTCTGGTGACCTTCTAGTATCGCGTGGATGACACACCACAGGATTTCCTCAACTGCGCCCCGGCGTCCTGCTGGGATGTTGCTCTCATTTTTTCCATGCAGTGACACAGTCACCACATTGAAGTCCAAACAGACCGTCCAGCTATGCCTCCATAAACACGAGTCACATGTGAAGTTTAAGGAATCTGTGTTTGGCCAGGGGTGTCAGAGTTCCCAAGCCGTCTCCACATACAGGGTACGGGTTGATGAGAGTCATAAGATTTTCTGCCAACATGCCTGAGCAGTGATCAGGGACCGACTTCATGTGGCAGCCACCAAGGTCTACCCAGATACTGTTCTTCATCCAACATTCCATGTTCCAGGGTGAAGTTCTCCAGCTATTATATCAGAAAACATTACCCTCTGTCCATTTCTTTGTCTTCTTGGGCTTCTCTCAGTTTGGTCTTTGTTGCTGCCACCTTGCCCATCCGCGGTCATGCAGCCAACCACTGGCACAAATCTCTTTCTTGCCTCCTCTTGAAGAGTGAAGGTGACCCACGTCAACCTCCTAAAACATCATTCGACCATCGCTGCCTTTGAAATCCTACCCATCCTTTAAAGCCCATCTGACAAGCTGCCTCTTCCTAGATTATCCCAACTGGTTATGAGCAGTCTAATCCCCTCGCCCCTGTGGATTTGGTCTGTTCTTTCATGCTTCTAATCGCATACTGACTCCCATGTAGTTATTAATGTACGTGCCCCTTTTGGAAGGCTCTTGGAAAAATCCCCTGAATGGGGTCATGATGCCATGACGCCATGTAGGCTGTGACTATTATTTCTGAGCAGGGTATGCAAAGGGCCGTAAGCCTCTTCTCAAAAAATTGCCTAACTTTCTGCAGTGAGCAAGAAGTTAGGTTGTATCTAAAGTCCTTCTGGAGTTCTTTCTGGAATTCTGCTTGCGAGCTTAATAATTAATTGACCAATAGACAGAAAAGAGATACAGACAGATGTAGATACACAGGGAGTATAAGAAAATATAGGAGATAAGCTAAGGGAAAAACATGAGCAGTGGTGTCCCAAATAAGGTGTAATTAATCTGTGATTAGATGTCACTAGGCACTCTCAATTTCTATGTGAAACAATTAAAGGAATTAGGACATTGCCCATGCCTCTCTACACCTGGGAGTCACCTAGTTGTGCTGGCAGAAGGTCTATAGGTCAAGGACACACCCCTTTGTTGTCTACCTGTGTTGCTGAGTGAGCTAATTCCAAACCAGCTCTGGGGCCTGTGACCTTCATCTTTAGGCAGGAGGACCAGGAGCGGCAGGGTGAATAAAATCCATCATAGAAATTACCGGGGAATAGAGGGGGGCTGAAAACTTCTTGGTGTCTTGTGGTTTCAATTTCATTGTAATCTAGAATCATGTACAGTCTCAACCTTGGGAAGCTGCCCCAATTTTGTCAGCACCCATGACAATATTTTATCCTTACATTATAGGGTCCAAAGCATCGAGGGCAGTCCTCATTTCTCTCTCAGTCTTATACAGTCTGAGTAACCAGCTTTCTCTGACTGCATAGGCAGACCCAGGAGCCCCTCCTTCTGCATTTAGATTCCACTAGATTTACGCTTAACACGTCATATACAATTGAGCAAGCCTGCTGCCCTCACTGTGAACTCATATTTCTTTTTATGCTGGGAACCTAGATAGAATCTGGCACCTAATAAGAGTGTGATGAGTGACAAAATTAGTTGAAATTGGATTGCCTTATTGATATGTTTCAGTCAGTCCAAGTCCCTTGACTTAACTAAGGCCAGCATATTATTTTCCATTACGCTTGGTTCATTGGCATAAAAAAATGTACATAATACTAGTACATATTTCAAATGCCAATTCACATGAGAGAACAATTTCCCAACAGTGTTATCTAGTTTCTTCTCAAGTTCCCTGGGTTGAGGTCAGTCTTTGTAGTTAATGTTGGGTTCCTGACCCAAACATAGCCTGTGCCAGTTATGAAAAAAATAAAGTCAGTTTTCCATGGTTTGGATAAAGAGGTGACCGTGGGAACATGTGCAGCTCTGTCTCTGGTTCTGGTGACGTCATTGAAAAGCCAACCCAGCCTGGCTATCCTGTGCACCCACACGGAAATGAGAATAGACAAGGACTGTAGAGTAAGAGGAAGTGGGCCTATTCTGCAAAAGCCAGCCTTGGCATATGGAGTGGAGGAGAGTGTCCGTCCCATTCAGGAGGAAAAAGATCTCTTTCGCTATTTATTAAGAAACACTGAAGTGATCTTGAAAACTGTGCTATATAAGGAAAAAATATGGACCCGATCTACTCAAAATGCAGATAAATGTAAATCTAAATGCAGATAAAGGCTTATGAGCAGAAATGGATTATTAAATGGATTATTGTAGCACTGTTGATAATTGCTAAAAAAGATGAAATAAGGGACTGAATAAATATATAACCCTATGTCCCACAGATTATCGTCTCTTAAAATTATTTTACAAAGAGTTTGAAATGACCTGGGAAAATGCTAGTGATATAGTTTAGATAAAGAGAATAAGATAAAAGCTGTATTCATAGCATAACTTTGTAAAGGAAAACACATTTATGAACATAGAAAGTCCAGAAGAAAGTACAGTAAAATGTTAAGAGTAATTATTTCTAGATAATGATATGACCAGTGTCTTAGTTTGTTCACCTGCTATAACAAAATGCCATACACTAGATGGCCTATAAACAACAAACATTTATTTCTTATAGTTCTGGAGGCTGGTAATTCCAAGATCAAGGCGTTGGTAGATTCAGTGTCAGGTGAGGATGTGCTTCCAAGGTTTATAGACAGCTGTCTTCTCACCTGGTTCTCACATGATGGAATGGGGTGAGGGAACTCTCTGGGGTCTCTCTTTTTTTATTATTATTTTTTTATTCTTATGTTAATCCCCATACATTACATCATTAGTTTTAGATGTAGTGTTCCATGATTCATTGTTTGTGCATAACACCCAGTGCTCCATGCAGAACGTGCCCTCTTTAATACCCATCACCAGGCTAACCCATACTCCCACCCCCCTCCCCTCTAGAACCCTCAGTTTGTTTTTCAGAGTCCATCGTCTCTCATGGTTCGTCTACCTGGGGTCTCTTTTATAAGGCCACTGATCCCATTCATGAGGGCTCCACGCTCATGAGCTAATCACCTGCCCCAGGCCCCACCTCCAAATGCATTAGGGATTAGGTTTCAACAGACATTTTGGGGGACACATTCAGTTTATAACAAGTGGTGATTTTCTTCATATTTTTCAAATCTTCCACAACAGATGAATAGCACTTCAAAAATAAGGAAATATTTTTAAAAAATCTATGTAACCAATACAAACACAAAATTTTGCTCCCAGATAATCGTATGGGAAGATATTTTTATATCCGGGTGACTGTAGCAGTGACCACAGGAATTTCATGACTCTTCCGTGGGAGGTTTAACTGTGGTACCTATGATACCCATGGTCACCTCATCTCCTTTATACCAGCCCTGCTGGGAGTCCTTCTGAGTCCTAGAGTTAGGAAGCCCATGAGCCATGGAAGTGCTTAGTAAGATCAATTGGATTCCTTCCTGGAGTAATTTCAACTGGAGGACACAGCAGAAAAAAATGTGAAGACACAAAGAAAGCCCAAGATCAAGAGACAGCCAGAGTAACTGTGGTTGAATGTTACACAAATTACTTGCACAAAACTGACTTCCTGGTATCCACACCCCTGTGCAGTCCCCTCCCACACTGAGGCTCAACCAGAGTGACTTGATTTGGTCGATGGGACATCAGGGAACAGGACACAAACAGATGTTTAATAGACACTTGCATATGAGGACTGGCCCTCTCAGAACCCTGAGACCACGACGACGTGTAGACCAATTTTCTAGTTGTCTGTGCATCAGAATCACCTGGGGAGCTCGTTCATGATATTAGTGTCTGGTCCTCACTCCTGACCTACCAAATCTGAAAATCACTGGAAGTGAAAATTTATGTTGTATTATTAAGAAACTCCTGGGTCAATGGGATGCAGCTGGTTCACACGAGCTTAAGGGTATTTGGAAACTGCTGGCCCAACCAACACAATTCTCCGAAAGTCATTTGGCCACCGAACACACTTTTCTCATTCCTGAGAACAGAGAACACACACCCTCTCAATTAGATATTCTCACACTAATCTTTATGGCTTAAAAAAAAAAAAGTTTTCATGATGACTGTGAGAAGTATTTGTTAGGGACTCTTTCTAAGCCTAAATGTCTCATCTATCAATCAGATGTTGGTAACACCTGTCTCTCAAGTGCCGTGAGGACTAAAATGAGGTGAGGTGCATGACAGCACTTTGAAACTGAGCACGCCGTTCACGTGATTTTTAAGCCTTTAATCATAAACATGTCATGCAAGGGATTAAAGTATTTTTATCGACTTTTAGATAAGCAATCAGATTCATTATGAGTTAGCGTGTTCTCCTAACAAAGGGAGAGCCAGACCTTTGGGATCTTGATGTGAAGTGTCAGGGACAGGAAACCCTGGTTGCATTTTGAATTCCCTCACATGGTGTTCAAAGCCATATGTCATCTGAGCCCTGCAGCATCTTGGTCTCTCTTGACCCCTCTCCTCCATACCCTCCTGCCCCCACATGCCAGCCCTTCTGGAACACTAATGCAGCATGCTGGATCACCTCTGTCACAAGCCCTGGCTCACGCTGGGCACTACTTCTGGAATGTTCTTTATTATTGTCCATGCCCATCCACCTGAACCTTTCCTGAACCTTTGATGTCTGTTACTGTCTTCCAGCCTGTAGTCAGAATTGACCAGCCTCTGTCTCAAACCCCCATTGAACATTTGTCCAAGATCCTGTATCACTTGGTTGCACTCACCTAGATCACTTTTCCTTATTCATCCCTGTGCCTCTGGCCCTGAACACTGCCTGGCACAGAGAAGGGAATAGTAAATAGTTGTTGATTGCATGAAAGTCCAGGACTGTCCTTGGTGGGGTCTTAACTTCTAGGGAAAGAAAAGTGCTCGTGCCTGGCTGTGGCCAGTTGTGTCTCTCGGACTCTGATTTCCTGCTGTTGTCCTTTGCTCTTCGCGCCTCCGTGCAGAGACTTATGAAAACCAAACAACTTGCAACAAGCTGCTTGCCTGATCTTTAACTGGTGGGGGTATCCAGGAGGTTTAGGAGAGTTTGCCTAAGTGGGTATTATATATAAATGTAGTATTTGATATAAATGAAAAATTAAGGTATTAATGAGAAATCTCTTCTGAAGGCCAGTTTTGAATTGTTGGTTTCTACTAGCTACATCCAGCTGGATGTCCCAGAAGCACTTCACATCCAACAAGTTCCGAACTAACAGATCAGCTCCAGCCTACAAGCCTACTCCTTGTCCATTGGGTTCCAGGCTCCAAGCACTCGCTCTCTCTTGCCATTCAAGAAAACGAATTGTTCTCTCTATTCTACCCCCATGTTTCTCACATCCTTCCCAAGCTTTGCTTTCTGTCACAGGAACTCCTTGTCTTTCTTGCAGATAGCCTCCCAATTGGTATCCCAGCTTCCTCTCACTTTTTTCTTGGAATACTGATAACAGGTTCATCTTGCTAAAGCACAGATTTGAACAAGTTACTCCTCTGCTTAAAAATATACAATGTTTCACCGTGGCCTACTACATACTGGAAAAGTCTAAACTCCTTAGTTTGCAGGGAATTTGATGGTAACAAATCTATCTGATCAGAAGGCATCTCCTGGGAAGTGAGAATGTAAGGAGAAGGCAGCAAGAAGCATTCATTTGTTCATCAAATATTGATTAGCACCAGCTATATGCTATGCTCTATCCTAGGTTCTGGGGATAGCATGAAGTCTTTGATTTTATGGAGCTTATATGTGAAGAGACAAAGAAATGGAGTCACTGATGTCTACTTTTAAGATGACCTCTAGTCTGAAAAACAAGATAGTGTAGATTGCGTTGGCCCCATTTCTTCCCTCCTCTCTGCATCCATGCTCTTTGCCATGTAACCTTGAAGTTCCTTACACGAGAAGTAGATGGACGTCTCCCTGCTCAACTCTGGGCTTGGCCATGTGACTTGCTTTGGCCAATGGGATGTTAGCAGATGTTACACAACTAGAGGCTTGAAATGTGTTTGCATGGTTAAGCTTGTCCTTCTTGCACTTCTTCTGCCATAAAAAGGCTGCCCCAGGTAGGTTGCTCGTCCCAGAAGAATGAGAAAAATATGAAGTAGAACCAAACTGTGAAGGAATGGTGGTTGTTTTAAGATGCTGGGCTTTGGAGGTGGTTTGTAAGTTAGCGTTATTGGGGCAACAGCTGATGGAGTCTATCCTCCATGAGATCTTTTTGACGTCCCTGTATTGGGGGTGCTGCTCCAGAGGAACTGGGCTGCTACTGGTGGGGGGGCGGCTCTCATACTTCCTTACTTCTGTACAGGAAACCCTTCCATGTAAGGAATATTTTAATCGAGCCATTTACATCAGCACCTAAGAAACTGAGTATGTCTTTTCCTTGCAACCTGAATGAGCCTAAGTAAGACGTTTCTCCTCTACTATCACAGGTCCCTGAGGGAAGAGATATTGACACAGACCCGGTGTAGTGCCTGGTATACTCTACTAGCTGTGAAACCAGATGAAACTCTGGGCAAAATTAGTGAATTTAATGAAGCAGTCTGCTCTAGGTCTTCTCTCAGGAGATCTTTTTCCATGCAAGAGGCTATTGTTAATTCAGCTTATCTGTCTAATCCAACCTCCCTCCCCCACAATTGGTAAAAGGAAGACATTCTGTTGGGCCCTGAAATATACAGGCAAATTAGGCATGGCTGATCTTGTCCTTGTAGAGATCACAGATTAACAGAAGATATAAATAGGCTATTCCAACGTGGTGAGATATAAAATCTACCAGAGAAATGAGAACAAGATACTAAAGGAGTGCAGACTAATCCAGCTTGGTGGCTCAGAAAAGACTTCAAGGATAAGATGACACTGGAGTTTTGATTGACAAGGAGGAATTGACCAGGTAGAAAAGGGGGAGAACATTCTGGGAAGAAGGTGGAGCAAGTGCATGAACTTAAAATCTATGATGAGGGTGTGTGGGGTGAGGAGGGTGTGGGAAGTGGTGGGAAATGAGGTAGAAACTCAGACCTGGCCAGGTGTGAAGAGCCTTGTGTGCTACAGTGAGGAGTCCGGACTAGGCCCTGAGGACACTGGGGAGCACTGGAGATTTTAAGCAGGGGAGTGATATGCTTAGATTTTGCATTTTTAAAAGATCCCTCTGACAATAGTGGCTTGAGAAGGAACAAGGGAGCTTGTTAGGTCATTACAGTAATACAGGGGGAAAATTTAGATGATCTGAAGTGTTGCTAGAAACCTAGAGAGTGAGAGAAAGGGAGAGTTAGGAGGTTGAGTGGATGGACCAAGTACCTGGTATTTGGCACTTGGAGGGAGTGGTGTTGAGATGGCTCCTAAGGTTGTTGCTTAAACACAGGCTGAATGATGATACCTCTCATTGAGGTTGAGAGACTTGGGGGTGGGGGGGGAATGGAAGATAAGTTCCCATTGGGTCATGTAGATTGGCCGGGGGCTTCAGGAGCCTCTAAATGTATGTTTCATAGGCAGCTGAACCCCCACACTCAGGAGAAATAAGTATTTGGGTGTCATAAAGTATGAGGGTCGTTGAAACCATGGGTTTAGCTTGTTTCTTTGCCTGCCCAGAGCTGGTGCTTGCAGAACACTTAAGAGTCATCTGCACGTGGTCAGAATGACTTTTGAAGTCCTAGAAGAATCCCTACATGGGATGTAAGAGGTTATCCTAGGATATTCACGTGGGGACCATCCTTTTTTACCTTTGTGCAGCCAGAACCCTCTATAGGGCCCAGACGTAGCACATGCTCAGTAATGCCGATGAATGAATGAATGAATGAATGAATGAAGTCCCCTGGTGCTTTGGAAACGGTAGATGGAAAACCAACCTCATCAGACCCCATACCACAACCTGATCCTGTAGGTTCAAGTTATGAATTAATGACATTCAGAATTCTTATAATTCCATACCTTCCAGAGATCCCCAGGTGATTTCTATAGTCAACTTGAGGAGTATTCTGAAAGTACAGCTCCTCAGGCCCCACGGATAGATATGTTGATTTAGTAGGTCTGGGCTGGAGCCTAGGAATTGGCTTTTGAAACAAGCTCCCGAAGGGTTTCTGATGCTGATGCAATGGGGACCGTATTGTGAGAAAAACCGCTTGTGCTAGATACTCCCTATTTCTCCATCCAGAGCCGCGCTTGGCCTTTCCTCGCTCGAGTCTGTGCCCAGTAAGGCTGCCTTCTGTGGCCTGCACCAGGGTGGGCATTGATGTCCCGGGGCCCCCGGCCAAGCTGTGGTTTGGCAGTGCTGGCTACACCCAGAGTCCCTGACGGGCAGCCCCTCTGCTGCCTGCAGCTCTCCCCAAGTCCTGTACCAGCTCCCTTCCTGTGCCTCCGCAGGCCTGGGGGGAACAGCTTCTCACAGCAGCTCCTCTCTGGGTGCTTCGCTGTCTTTATTTCCTCTAACTCCATCCAGACATCTAAATAATCTGTTTATTACATGCTCTTCAATTACCTCTTAGCGTGTGCCCTCTGCTTCCTGCCAAGACCAGAAAACAAAAACATTGACTGGAAAGAGTCAGGAATTCTGGGCCCAGTTCAGTTCAGTTCAGTTCAATTCAGCAAACATTTACTGAGCGAGGTCCTCTGAGCTGGGCTCTGGGCCAGAAGCTGGGGATCCAGAGAGTGACTTAGACACAGTACCTGCCTATAGAGGGTTCACAACTTCATGGGAGGTAGACCCCAGAATACAGGGTGATGATGTGGCAACTCAGGGTACCATTGGAAGTGCAGGGGGGACCACTATGTGGGGAGCGGCGGGCTACGAAGGCTTCCCAGAAAAGGGGACATGTGGAATTTGGGTGGGCAGGAAAAGAATGAGCTAGGACATTCAGGCAGAGACAGAATCTTCGTGTGAGTGGCAGTGTCTGCTCTGGTTTCCTGTAGGAGAACAGAAGCTGGGATCTACATGCCTACCTGGCTGGGAGGCAGAGGGAGGTCTCAGAGTTTTGAGATGTGGGATGCTCCCCTGGGATAGGTGCTAGTCAGGGTCCCAATGTCTCCAGGTGTTCTCTGTGGGCCAGGGACCTCCCAGTCTCCCAACTGCTGTGATGTGGGTTCTTCTCCTTCTAACGCTTGTCTAATTCACCAGCCTGCCTTCTGAGGGTTGTCTGGGGGGGAAGACGGAGATTGCGTGGATAATGGGTGTTGGGGGTCCATGAGGCTAAGATGAAAGAAAAGCTCTGGCTGGTATACACAACAGACTTCCCATTTGGGAGTCCTGATTCCACAAACTATCTCCATTGACTTTAAAGGAAGATGAGTCTGGCAAACTCTTATTCATCCTCTGAAAGCCAACTGAGATTTCACCTTCTCCAGGAAGAATTCCTGGAGCTCCCTTGCCAGCACTCCTTCCTTGTATTCATCACAGGCTTTGGTAATTTGTACGATCACCGGCCTATCCAGCCCACTTGACTACTAGATCCTCACACACATGGCTTTGACCTATTTGTCTCTTTCTCTCCGGGACCCGGCACAGGGGCCTAGGGCATAACAGGGAATGAGAAAATATTTGCTGAACAGAACTAAAAGGAATTCTTGCTGCATTAGCAGAAGTGGTAATAATAATGATGGTATTATCAGCCCTATTTGAGGAATGAGGAACTGTGGCCCAGGGCAGTGAAGGGTCTTGCTCACCATGATGGCACAGCCCATAAAGGGCAGGGCGGAACGGGGACTTGAACCCAAACAAGGTTGATTGCAAGGGCTGGAGTAGACATGGCTGGGCTCTTCACCCACACAAGCACAGCATGCGATGGCTGATCAGTGCTGCTTAACCAGGATATTGGAAATAAAAGCGCATGTTGACAGACCGAATGACCAGGAATCGTCAGAGCACTTCATTTCCACCAAGTCACTTAACCCTGACAACAGCTTCGGGAGGTATGTGTGTGATCATTGCCTGATTCCAAAGATTAGGATCCAGAGAAGCAGTTAAGAAATGCAGGTCATACCAAGAAGAGACAGAGCTTGCATTCAAACTCAGACTTGCATTTTCCCCGGGAAATGTGACCCCAACTTCAGATTTAGGAAGAAAGAGAGAGCACTTATGTATATATTATACTTGTCGTTATTATTGCTGGTTTTTTTGGGGGGGAGGGGCAGAGGGCGAGAGAGAGAATCTTAAGCAGGCTCCACGCCCAGCACAGAGCCTGACGTAGGGCTCCATCCCACCACCCTGAGATCATGATCTGAGCCCAAATCAAGAGTTGGACGCTTAACCTACTGAACCATCCAGGCGCCCCTATATACATTGTATTTGTAAGACGTTTATAAACCAAAATATGCCTCTACATGACAGCGGGGGAAAAAAAAAAGGAAAAAGAAGGGCGCCTGGGTGGCTCAGTTGGTTAAGCATCTGCCTTGGGTGTAGGTCATGATCCCAGGGCCCTGGGATCAAGTCCTGCAGCAGGCTCTCTGCCCAGCGGGGATCCTGCTTCTCTCTCTGCCTCTGCCCCTCCCCCCTGCTCACGCTTTCTCTCTTGTGCTCTCTCTCTCTCACTCGCTCTCTCTCAAATAATAAAATCTTTTTTAAAAAAGGAAAAAGAAAAAATGTTTCTAGAAACATCCTGAATTATACAAATTGAGAGTTTTAGAACATTTAGAGCATTGCAGAGTAAATTGCCTGGGCCGGGTGGAATGTGCTCGTTCTGCTACTGAGCAGCTGTGTCATCCTGGGCACATCTCTTCCGCTCTCTGGATTTTATCTATTTTCTCATCTGCCCAAGCCTTCATGAAAGCGGTCCCTTGTGGATCGCCAAGCACCGGGCAGTTTGTATCAAGTGCAGTCTTTTCGCGCCCTCTACTGTCCAATGGCGGCATTGCCAGGGGCGTGGTTTGAAAGGAGAGGCCGTCTAGGTCTGAACCAAGCGGGGAGCTTGGGCACCCCCAGGAGAAGCCCATGACGTCAAGCACAGGCCAGTCGTGTTCCATCCCTTTGGATGGGCCTTTGCCATGCCATCCCCTCTGCCTGGAACACAGCCCCCCTTCCCTTGCGCAGCTTCACCTGGATCACTCCTTCTCGGGTCAGCTCAGTAATAATTTCCTTTGGGAACTTTCCTCTGATTCCCATTGGTCTGAGTGAGATCCGCTTTCTGTTTGCTCCCACAGGGCCCTGAGCTTTTTCCTACCGAAACACCAAACAAACAATTTCCAAACTCTGAAATTTGCTTGTCTTCCTCACTAGACTTGCGCTCCCATGAAAGCAGGGACTGTGTCTATCTTGTTCATCCTTACGTTGCTAGTGTTTACAAAGGCGCCTGTGCTCATCCTTGGAGCTTAAATATTGTTTTGTTGAGTAAATATTATGTGAAAAATAACATGAGTAGGCTAAAGAAATCCAAGATCGAAATGAAAATCATAGAAGGGACTCAGAGAGGGTCTAGTCTCACCCTTTCATTGTACAGATGGGAAACCTGAGGCTCAGAGAGGCCCTGCAGGCTGTCAGAGGTCAAGCTGGAGTTAGAGGGTTCTGATCCGGATGGCCTGGGCTTTCTCTGCTGTCTGGTTTATCTAAGGAATAAAGGAGCCTAAGCTCTTAGGACCAGCAGCGTTAGCATCATCTGGGATTCGTTGGGCTCTCAGGCCCTGCCCTAGACGCACTGAATCAGAATATTCATTTTTTACAAGATCTCAGGTGTTTTGTAGACACATAAAGACTGAGAAATACTGGTTTCAGTGACCAATGGGACAGCTAGCCTGGCTTAAAAGTCATCCCAGTTTGTGCGGGGAAAGCTAGCTTGTTGAAGTGGAAAAGAAAACCTGGCCAAAATATTGTGGCATTCAGTGCATGCTGGAGATGAAAGATCAGAAGTGTGTGCCCCCTCACCTTCCAAAGTTCCAGATAGTTTGGAAGTCCAGGATCTGGCCTGATGGCGGACCATGGTTCAAGTTCAGATGAGGTGAATAAAGGGGCCTTGAGTAAAGGGAAACTCCCAGGAGTACAGCTGACCAGCAAGCCTCTGCTGCATATCTCCAGCTTTTGTAGTTCTCAAATTTGAAAAAAATATGTATTTTCAAATGTATATTCCTTTATACAAATAATTCCAACTGTGCCATTTGAAGTGGTGGTGAGAGTCCTCATATCCTGCTAGTGACATTGTCATCTGGTGCAGCCTGTGTGGTAAACACTACAACAATTATGTAGCAACAACCAAACATAGTTTATTCCATTGGACCAATCAATGCCATCCACGGGAAGTAATCCTAGGAGAGTCAGTTGGACAGAAGCGAAAAGCCATATGCATGAAGATGCTTTCGACCACTGAAAGTGGAAAATATGAAATGAAAAGGAAGTGAGCTGAGCAAATTATGATATGATATCTTTCCAAAGGCCATTCACAGTTAATTGTAGTGTAACTAATATGTCTCACTTCATCTGCTTAGGGTACACAGGTAATTAAGAGCATGGTCTCTGGGTTTTCGGTTCTGACCCTACCACTTGCTGTGTAACCTTGGGCAAGTTTACTTAACTGCTCTATGCCTTGGTTTCCTCATCTGTAAAATGGGGTTACTAAGAATACCTACATCATAGAACTGTTGTTAGAAGTAAATGCTTAATTTAATTGAGTTGATTGAAGTGCCTGGAATAGTCCTCTCTATAAACTTATATTATCATTATTTTTAAGATTTGTTTATTTATTTGAGAGAGAGAGAAAAAGCACATACCTGCGCATGTGCGTGCATGAGTTGGGGGAGGGGCAGAGGGAGAGGGAGGGAGAGAGAATCCTCAAGCAGACTCCCCACTGAGTGTGAAGCCTGATGGAATGGGAGGGGAGGGCCTCAATCTCACGACCCTGAGATCATGGCCTGAGCTGAAATCAAGAGTGGGATGCTCAACTGACTGAGCCACTCAAGCGCCCCTATATTATTATTATTTTTAACAGTCAAATTAAATGGCCTGCTATTCCCACTCTATCTACCTGACATAAGAATACTTTTCTTCCCTCCTGAGGGCCTCACATCCTGTGATAAGTCCAAGACCCCCAAGGAGGGATGTTTCCTCCGTCCTCCTTGGAGTCAGTCTGGTTCTCTAGCCTCAAGGAGAGAAAACAAAAGAATTTGCTCAAGAACTCCCAGGACTCCCAGCTCTTTAGTACACACACACACAGCCACTTTCACAAGTCTCTCCCCATGGTGCCTAAGTCTTTGTTGCTGAAGGTAAATGAAATCCCTTCCTTTATCTCCCAAGCCCTTGGTCTATTTGCATTTACTGCCCTAGAATAGCATTCCAGTCAGTGGATAACCTCACTTGTTCCAATGGAAGTAACAGCTACTATTAATCGAAAGCCCAAAGTGTGCAAGGTGTTCTGCTGTTGTTTCTTTACAAACATCCATCCTCAGAATGAATCTATGAGGTAGGTACCATTATTTCTACCTCTCAGCTAGAGTCTATCAATAAAGTTCAAGTATGTTAAATGGTTTGCTGGAGATCCACAGCTTGCAAGTGAAAAAGCTTAGATTTTAGCCCAGGTTTGTCTAACTCCAAAGCCCACACTCAGATCCACTATCCTTCACTACCTCTTTATGAAGGGGTATAGGCAAGAAGTTCACAATAAATGGTAAATAAAGAAGTAAAATTGCATCATCACAGTGAGTACAGTTGTGCAAAAATACGTCTGCATGTTGAGAATATTTGCTGTGCAAGAACGATAGGATTATCTATTCTTTTTCTGCTCTTAAATCATTTCCTTTAGTGACAGCTGTTATATGGTTTTTACGATTTTAAAAAAGTTGTCCTCCACCTGCAAAAATTACTGCCTTTAGCTTAATAAGTTCTTAGCATTGGGGGTTGCACATGAGAATCACCTTGAGGGTCTATTTGAAAAGATACTCAGTGCCTGGGCTCCATCATAGATGAAGCAAATCAGGCGTGCTGGGGGTTGGGTCCAGGTAGCAGTATTTTTAAGAGCTGATTTTAGCGTGCAAGTAGGATTGAAGAACAACTTCATGGAGAAGCTTCACCCCCCACTCTTCTTCTTCCAGAGAATCTAGCTGCCTTGTGTTCTGTAACCCCATGCTACTTAACTCAGGCTTTTCCCTCTGTGCCCAGAAAGGGGCTAACAATATGGCTTTTTTTCCAATCCTTTTTGCAAAGAGGCACTGAGGGGACTTTTTGGTTGATGGAAATAGTCTACATCTTGATTGTGGTGGTGGTTACATGACTGTATACATTTGTCAAAACTCATTAAACTGCACCAAAAATTGGTGAATTTTATTAAAATAAATATAAGTATGGTAAACTATATTAAGCCATTTTTTAAAAAGGTATGAATATTGGAAAGGAAGAAATTAAATGTGTTATTCACAGATTGTATGTTTAAATCTAAGGAAATCTAATATGAAGTATTAAATAAGTAAATTGGCAAGAGAGCTGAATAAAAGGTCAATGTACAAAACACATTTATACTTCTATATACTAGCAACAAACAACTGGAAAATAAAAATTTTAAAATATAATTTATAGGGGCACCTGGGTGGCTCAGTCGGTTAAGCGTCTGCCTTCAGTTCAGGTCATGATCCTAGGGTCCTGGGATGGAGTCCTGTATCGGGCTCCCTGCTCAGCAGGAAGCCTGCTTCTCCCTCTCACTCCTTCTGTGCTCTCTCTCTCTCTCACTATGTCTCTCTCAAATAAATAAAAACCTTTAAAAAATATAATTTATAATCACAGAAAACACAAAATATCTAGGAATGACTCTAATGAAAGATTTTGAAGACCAGTACACTGCCAACCATAAAACATTCCTGAGAGAAACTAAAGAAGAATGAAATAAATTGAGGGATAAACCATGTTCATGAATTGGAAGACACAATATGGATAAGATATGAATTTCCCTTAAGTGGACCTCCAGACTTAATGCAAACTCAGTAAAATTCCAGAAAGTTTTTTTTTTTAAGATATTGGCAAGTTTATTTTAAAATTTATATGGAAGCAAAGGACATAGAATAGCCAAGGCAATATTGAGGAAGATTAACAAAGTTAAGGACTTCCACTACCAGCTATAAACTTATTATAAAGCTACAGAAATTAAGATAGTGTGATACATGGATAAACAAATAGGCCAATGAAATAAAATAGAGTCCAGTAACACTCTCATCCACATATGATCATTTGATTTATGCCAAATGTTCTATAGGAAACCAATGAAGAAAATATCAACTTTTCAGTAAAAAAAAAAGAAAAGGAAAAGAAGAAGAAACTGGACCCTTCACACCATGCACAACATTCATGATGGACCATAAATACAAATGTGAAAGATGAAATAATAAAGATTCTAAAAGGAAACATTCCAGAATATCTTTGTGATCTTGGGGTATGCAAAGATTTTTAAAATAGGAAACAAAAAGTATAAACCATAAGAGAAAACCTTGATAAATTGGATTTCATTAATATGAATAACTTCTATTCATCATAAGCACCATTAACAGAGAAGGCAAACCACAGGCTAGTAGAGAATATTAGCAATATACATATATTTGACAAAAGACTCATACCCAGCATATATAAAGAGCTCTTACAAATCAATAAGCAAAAGACATACAATCTAATTTTAAAAATAGACAGCAATGATTGTTTCACAAAGGAGGATATCCAAATGTCAATTGCTTATGAATAAATACTCAATATCCTTATTTATTTGGCTAATGCAAATTAAAACCTCATGATCTTCTGAAGGGGTATGTGGGAACTCTGTAACTATAATGGCTCAAGAAAAAGTCTATTAATTAAAAAAATTATTGACAAGGAACAACAAAAACAGACTTGTTACCAGAGGTGGATGGTGGGGGGGGAGGGAGTTGGAGGAAGGGGGTCAGAAGGTACAAACTGCCAGTAATAAGATAAATAAATATTAGGGCTGTAGTGTACAACATGATGACTATAGCTGACACTGCTGTAGGATATATAGGAAAGATGTTAAGAGAATAGATCCTAAGTGTTCCCATCACAAGAAGAAAATTTTTTTGTCTTTTTTTCCATCCTTTTTTCTTTTTTAAAATTTTATCTGTATTTTAGTTGAACCTATTGTAGTAATCATTTCAACCCATATGTACATCAAACCATCATGTTGTATGCCTTAAACTTATACAGTGATGAGGTACCTGGGTGGCTCAGTCGGTTAAGTGCCTGACTCTTGATTTGGTTAAGTGCCTGACTCTTGATTTCGGCTCAGGTCATGATCTCAGGGTTGTGAGATCGAGCCCTACGTCAGGCTCTGCGCTGGGTATGGAGCCTGCTTAAGGTTCTCTCTCTCCCTCTGCCCCTCCCCCAGCTCTCTCTCTCTCCCTCTCCAAAAACAAAATAAAACAAAACAAAACCAACCAACCAACCAAACAAAAAACCCCCAGAACTTATACAGTGATGTATGTCAATTATTTCTCAGTAAAACTAGGGATAAAACCCCCACATGATCCTCCATCCTTCCCTGCCCCATCACTTGATATAATTAAAAGTACTAATAAAGCTAGTGTTAACAAGGATATAGAATAACTGGAATTCTTGTTGCTACAACCATTTTGGAAAATTGACAGTATTTACTAAAGTTAAACATAAGTAAATCTTACGTCCTAACTGGCCACTCTGTGTATACTAAAGACAAGCGCATTCCTATGTTCATCAAAAGACATGTCTATGACTATTCTTAGCAAACTGAAAAAAACTCAAATATCCATTAATTGTAGAATAAAAAATAAATTGTGATATATTTATATGGAAAACTATGTATCAATGAAAAAGGACAAACTGATGACTCTCGGAGACATAAAGTTGAGCGGAAAGAAGGCAGATGCAAGAGAGCACATAATCTCTGATTCCCTTTGTATGAGGTTCAAAAGCAGGCAAAACAAATCTATGGTGATGAAGGGCAGAATGTTGATTACCTTTGGGCGTAGGGAGCCTTCTGGAGGGGTGGATGTTTATTTTGATCTGGGTGGTGATTTCAAGGGTATATATAAGTGTGAAAATTTACTGAGCTATTTTATAAATATTGGTGCACTTTTCTATATATTATATGTATTATATATGTAATATATATATAATGCCTAAAATCAAATCTCTGTGTATAACAGTCTCTTCTTCCCTTCCTCCTTTATCTTCTCCTCCTCTCCCTTCTTCCTTGTGTGTGTATATGTGTTCTAGGGTCTGTTTGACAGTATTATACACGTTTTAGTGTCTCTTTGATTACTTCTACCTCCTTGTGCATTAACTCTCTTTCTTGACATTGTTGCTCTTCTTCTCCCAGTGTTGGCTTTCCTCAAATATTCTTGGCTGCCCACTCTTCTTTGATTTTAGAAGTCCCGGGAAGCGCATCATGACCCTCCATATGGTTCAAGTTGCTGCCTTCCATCACTGTGGGGGAAACGGGATGTGTGCTGGGGGTTGTCCTCCAGGATTGAGATTCTTGGACCCACCCTTTGAGTTTTCCATGAATCTGGGGCTTCAGAATCTGCACTCAATGCTTCCACCTGGGAGAGATGCAGCTGCCTGTCCCTCATTAGAGGTGGAAGAGGGGGAAGGGCTGATAGGTCTAGCTGTTTCTCAAAGTCGTTCTCAAATCTCTGTCTCTAACCAGGAGCGTAAGCATCACCCGGGAACTTATTAGAAAGGCAAATTCTCAGGTCTTACCCCAGACAAACTGAACCAGACACTCAGGGGTGGGGTGCAGCCATCTATGCCTGGACCCACGCTCTGGGCAATAGCGATGCCCCCTCAGGTTTGAGGACCGCTGTCTATTTATAGAGTACCCCAGTTAATTTCCTGGATTATCACTCTTCCTCTTCCTTGACCTGTTTTCACTGCGGGGACTCTGGCAAGTATTTCAAGCTAGATGCTTTCCTTCCTGTTTCTCCTTCAGTCCAATCACAACTGCTTTCTATCATTCAGAAATTCCCTACAGTTTCTGGTAGGTGATAGCCCCCATTCTTGATTTCCAGTGTTCTAATAGATTTTTATTTATTTATTTATTTGTTTGTTTGTTTGTTTTTTAGTAGGCTCCACACTGGGTGTGCTGGGCTTGAACTCACGACCCTGAGATCAAGACCTGGATTGAGATCAAGAGTCGGACGCTTAACCAACTGAGCCACCCAGGAGCCCCAATTTTCATTTTTAATTGTGGTAAAATTTATAGAACATAAAGGTTCCTACCTTGACTGTTTTTGAGTGTAGAGTTGAATAGTGTTGAGTATATTTACAATGTTGTGCAGCCCTCATCCCCATCTGTCCCTGGAACTTTTTATCTTGCAAAACTGAAACTCTACACTCTTTAAGCAACAACTTCCCTTCTAAAGGATTTTTAAAGCGTTTTTTCTGTCATTAAATAGAATTTGGGTGGAATTTGAATCCGTAGATGCATGTCCTTTGAATACCATCTTTTTAAAATTGTGGTTAAGTATACATTACATAAAATTTACCATTCTAACCATTTCTAGGTGTTATAGTTCAGTGGCATGGAGTATATTATGTTGTGCAACCCGCACTACCATGAATCTCTAGAACTTTCTCTTCTTCCCAGACTGAAAGTTTGTACCCATTAAACACCAGCTTCCATTCCTTTCTGCCCACCAGTTCCTGGCAACCACCTTTCTCCGTTCGGTCTCTATGAATTTGACAACCCTAAGTACATCACAGGAGTGGAACTATACAGTCTTTGTCCCTTTTGTGACTGGCTCATTTCACTTAGCATATTGTCTTCAAGTTTTATCCAAGTCATAGCATGTGTTGGAATTTCCTTCCTTTTTAAGACTGAATAATATTCTCTTGTATGTATATACCACATTTTGTTTATCAAGGATGCTTGGATTTCTTCCACTTTTTGGCTACTGTAAATAATCCTGCTGTGAACATGGGTGTACAAGTATCTTCTCATGTCCCTGCTTTCAATTCTTTTCATTCTTTGGGGTATGTAGCCAGAAGTGGAATAGCTGGGTCATGTAGTAATTCTATTTTTAGCTTCCTGAGGGACTGCCATACTGTTTCCCACAGCAGCTGCACCAGTTTGCATTACAATGTGCACAAGGGTTCAAATTTCTCCGCATCCTTGCCAACACTTGTTATTTTCTTAGTTTTGTATTGTTTTTGATAACAGTCATCCTAACGGATTTGAAGCGGTATCTCATTGAAGTTTTGATTTTTCATTTCCCTAATGATTAGTGATGTTGAGCATCTTTTCATGTGCTTATTAATCATTTGTATATCTTCCTTGGAGAAATGTCGATTCTAGTACTTTACCTGAATCTGGTTGTTTGTGTTTTTGCCATTCTTTATATATTCTGGATATCAATGTCTTATCAGAGGTAATTTTCAAATGTTTTCCCTCATTCTGTCAGCTACCTTGTCACTCTGTGGATAACGTCCTTTGATGTACAAAAGTTTTTCATTTTAATGAAGTCCAATTGGCCTGTTTATTCTAGCTTTTTTTAAAAAAGATTTTATTTATTTATTTTTATTTTAGAAAGGTGTGGGGAGGGGCAGAGGGAGAGGGAGAGAATCTCAAGCAGACTCCATGCTGAGCAGGGAGCCTGACTCGGGGCTCGATCTCATGACTGCAAAATCACAGCCTGAGTGGAAACCAAGAGTTGGATGTTCAACCAACTGAGCCACCCAGGCATCCCCAAAATGTCCAGTTTAAAACAAGTCATTCGGGCACCCGGGTGGCTCAGTTGGTTAAGCGACTGCCTTCGGCTCAGGTCATGATCCTGGAGTCCCTGGATCGGGTCCTGCGTCGGGCTCCCTGCTCGGCGGGGAGCCTGCTTCTGCCTCTGACCCTCCCCCCTCTCATGTGCTCTCTCTCTCTCATTCTCTCTGTCTCAAATAAAAAAAAAAAAAAATCATTCACCAGCTTAAAAATTCCTCACTGGCTATCCCACTTCTCTCAGGATAAAGTCCAAAGATGTCCCAGGGTTGCAGGAGCCCATCCTCAATGGATCCTATAAGCTTGCTTCCTGGCTCCCTCCCAGCTTCTTCAGAGCCCTCCTCTTATTCACATAATATAAAATTAACCATTGTAAACTGAACAGTTCGGTAGCATTAGTACATTTACAGTGTTATGCAACCATCCCTACTCTCTAGTTTTGGAGAATTTTCACATTGTTAAGCAGTCACTCCCCATGGCCCCTCCCCCCAGTCCCTGGCCACCACCAATCTGCTTTCTATCTCCAAGGATTTATCTATTTTGAATATTTTATGTAAATGGAATCATACACTCTGTGACCTTTGTGGCTAGCTTTTTAAATGTAATACAGTATTTTTGAGGCTCAGCTGTGTAGGGGCAGTGTTAGAAGTTTATGCCTTTTTAATGGCTGAATAATATTCCATTGAATGAATATACCACATTTTGTTTATCCATTCATCTGTTGATGGACATTTGGTTTGCTTCCATCTTTTGGCTATTGTAAATAGTGCAGGCATATACATGTATTTGTCTAAGTACCTGTTTTCAGTTCTTTCGGGTATATACCTAAAGGTGGATTTGCTGGGTCATGTGGTAAATCTTTATTTAATGTTTTGAGGAGCCGCCAGACTGTCTTCCTCTCCTTTCTCTTGTGTTTCAGTAGCACAACATATTCGAGTGAATCTCTGTCATATTACAATTAGAAGATGCCTTTAATCATAACAGGCTGCGTTTGTATTTGAGGGCAGGGATTGTGTCTTATTCATTTGTGAATCTCAGGTGGGCTAGTATAGGGCTTCACAGAGAAGGTGCTCAATAAAATGTTTGTGGAATTGGATTGACTATAATAGGATTATATACAGTTTTATCCTTGAGGAAAATGTGGTATATGTGATAAATCTTTGAATATGAGTAATGAGCTAAGTGGAGAGAGAGGGTGGGTGAGGTGAAGAAGAGCCCACCAACTGCTCTGGACAAAGGGGAAGGAACACCAGTGTCATAGAGCCGGTTATCCTTATGCCTTGCTTCTGTTGCTGGTTTGCCTTTACCTAACTCACTATAATTCTCTGGGAAGTTAGCTTCTCCTCTCTGTCAAATGAAAAGGTTGCATATTTTAGTGATATTCAATTTTTTGGTTTCCTTTAAGGCAATGGAAACTGTTTTTCCTATGAACTCACAGGAGAAAGCCCGGTGGGGATAGGGCATGCATTTGAGGAGAGAGAGCTGGGGGGGGGGGAGGCCAGAACGCAGGGCACCCTGTATCCCTGCAGCCCCAAGGACCTTGGCAAGACCCCAAGATTCCAAGGTCCCAGCACAATCTGAGCTCCCCTCAGTAGCTCTGAGAGGCCTCTGTTCTACAAAGAGTAGGAAAGCATTAGTGCATCAAGGACATACTGTTCCGTAAAAAATATTTTTTTCCAAGCAATAAAGGGGAACGTAAGGATTGAGGTAGCAACTTAAGCAAGAAAAGAACAAAAGTTCTTTCTTTATGAAAAATTATAGTGAACAGTATGCTTGGTTGAAAAGGGGGGGGTACACAACCTCCTTCTCACCTCCTCATCCTTAAAAAGTAGAAAGTAAAGATATTGTCAGTTGACTTCATGACAGAATTGCCACACATTTTTACTTTCCTAACCGAATGGATTCCTGCACCATGAGAGCATTTCCTCTGCAAATGTCCTGTTCTGAACCAAAGCTGAACATGTCAACGGGCAGGCTTAGTCTTGTCCTAACACTCTGGGTTTCCTTTTCTTTCTGTCTCTCTCTCTTTCCTGGGGAAATGTCTTGAAAGCGTAACCTTTACACTGTACCCTCACGTTGCCTTTTCTCTCGAGTTCTTTGCTTTGCAATTAGCCTGCAAAAGTGGGGGTTAGCTGAGTCCCCTCCGGGCTGTTTCCTGACACGTCCATGGCCCTGGCAGGCCAGAACCTGTCCCCTCAGCAGTGGTCACTGTTGATGCTCGCCTTGCTCTGGTCTCGGATTCTTTATTTCCGTGAAGCTCATTTGTAGGCCACACTTCTGAAAATATCCTGCCTGAACTCCAACATCTCCTCTCTTAATTCAGGTTGAGGTACAGAAGTTCTTCAGGCACTGAGACCAAAGATGGTTTACACAGATGTCTGAGTGAGCCCCAAACACACAGTGTTCTAACATTGGCATTCCTAGTGGCTGTTATAGAAACAGTTTAAGCAGTGTAACCACAAACGTTATTCACGTTCTAGTACTAACCCTCTCTTTCTTTTCTTTTCTTTTTCTTTTTTTGTGAAGTTCTTCTTGAAATTCTAGAACTTTTTTTAAAACAGAGTTTCTAAACAATGGCCGCCCCTTGGGTGGCATAGCCCTATTATAAAAATAGAAAGGATATGGAGTTTGATTATGCCTCTGGTTTTTCTTGCTTAACATTTTGCTTTCATTCCAAAATCGGCATGAATACAAACACTGCAATATTTCCACCATTTCTTTAAAGGCTTTGTTTCCAGGGAACTTACGGTTTTCCGGAGGAGGATGCCCGTGTGACGATAATCCCTCTTGTTCCACCATGATGTCGCCAGATGAAGGGAGAGTTGAATGCTCTAATTCTTTAAATAGCGCTTCAAAAATGATTTAGAAAAGCTAAAGTGTGTCTTGTAAATCCCAGGACTTGTCTCAGAAATCTTGCCTCAATCGGCTCCCAAAGTATAATGCAACATGATTATTTTCCTCTGGGGAAACCTGTGAAACAGGTCTTTGAGCCCCATTTAATGTGTCAGAGTTTTAATTGATTCTTTACCACGTCGATCCACCCCATAATAGCAGTGCTAAGCGCAGGACGTGTTTTACGGGAATAGTCACCCAGAGCTTAATTTGTTGTTGCATAGCACACAGACTATTTCACAATGAAAATAAATCTGTTTCATGCCCCGAGAACTTCTTCCCGATGAGGTATACTCTGCCAATATAGAGAGTGCAATCTGCTCCCTGTCAGCTCTAGAGACATTTTGGTTGAGGAGAGGGGTACCACAGAACCCTTGATCCTTGAGTTCATTTACTCTTCTCTTGCTTAAGACAGAGGTGATCCACAGGCCCTTATTTATAGTCCGTGTAAAGCAACTTCGGGTACCTTATCTCATTCTGTTCTCATGATAACATTACAAGAAGGCGGGGCAGATATCATTATGCCCATTTTACAGATAAGAGAACCGAGTCCCAACGAACCTTGCAACCTCCTCAAGGAACCCCAGATAATAAGCACTGAGCAAGGACTAGAAAGCAGATAGTCTTTTTAGTAATTACTGTTTTCCCTGGAGAATAGCCAGGACTGCTCTACCCGGAACAGGCTGCATGCAGCACAATTTCCTTCCCCCAACACAACTGGTTCATGCATTCAATCAACAAACACTTGTAGTGAGTATGAATTTGAGGGCTCAAAATTCAGATCTGCCAAGGTGCTTTCTTTTTCTATAACTTCTATTAAGTTCTCTCCCGGGCCCTTAGTCCTTCTGGTGGCAGAAACCTGTCAATTCTAGATTTTCTCAGCTGACTCAGCTATTCCCCACTCCCTTTTTTCCCATGGTTGTATATCAGTTCAAGCCACTGAAAGGTGCGTGTGTGTGTGTGTGTGTGAGAGAGAGAGAGAGATGGAGGATGTGTATGGCCTTCAGAGGTCTTCCCACCCTGGTTGCTATTGAAACCTGTAGCTCATCTGGTCTTCAGACATTTGGAAAATGCCGGCATTCATTGTTATGTGGCGTTTTTGTTTGTTTGTTTAAACGTGATCGGTATAACGACTGGCTCTCTGTCTTTCAGCTAGTTTCTGTGTCCTTCTTGTAAGTGTGGGAGATGTTTGGTGGCTCTCCTGGGCTACTCAGAGGATCTGGGGGAACGCCACAGGGCTATCTCAGGCCCCCTAGTCTAGCCTTGTCGTATGTCATTTTTCTTCTAAAGCGGCTCCCTCCTATTCTACTGTTCATGGGTGGGCGGAGAGGAGACTATTTCTCCACCTCCTCAAGTATCCCCTGGTGTGAGGCACAGGTCCCTTCTCCTCTAGGATGTACCAAACTGACCAGGGCTGTGCCTCATATCCCTAAGCATAAGCATAGCCCTCACCCCGGCCTTAGCCCAGGGGAAGGAGGGCAGTGCAATGTGCTGGCTGATTGGAAGCATGTGTAAGGTACCACTGGTGCCTTTCTCAGAGACCTAGGCAAAGACTACAATTCTACGATGTCCTCGTTATCCTAGCTCCTTGTTGCTCACAACTTTGGGCAACTGATCTGAACTAAGATCTGAGCAGAAAACCAAAGGAAACTTAATGATAAAACCATTGTAATTTTGTATCTGTGATCTCACTGGCCTTCTCCACCTCAGCGAGAACTAGGAGGGTTATCTCCATGTGGCCCCTATAAAGCCAGGGTTACTCAGTAGCCTCTTGTAAGCACCATTACATGTCAAGAAACACCAATCTGGCATCCTGAAATAATCCGAATTTTTACCTCTGTCTCTCAAAGAAGCTCTGAGAGTATGTTCTTTATAAAGAACAAATTCTCTCCTTCCATCTTCTCTTTTCTCATTTTCTCTTCCCTTCCCATTTGTCCTATCTATTATCTATCATCCATCTATCTATTAGTCCATCCATCCATCCATTCATCATCTATCATTGACTCATCCGTCTCACACCCAGCTTGGCTCTTTTCCTAGTACAAACTCCCACCCCCAAATCTCTCAAACTGAGATGGTATAGTCTTTTTTTTTTTTTAAATAAACATTTTCAAGCACTTCCTGTTTCATTTTCCTCTTTTTCTCCTTTTATTCTTCCTCTCCTTCCTCCTCCTCTCCTTCCTCCTTTTCTTCTTCCTCTCCTTCCTCCTTTTCTTCTTCCTCTCCTTCCTCCTAGGCTATAGTGGGCATCATCCATCTTATCTTGTCTACCCAATGCAGGGATCAATCTCACAACCTTGAGATCATGACCTGAGCCGAAATCAAGAGTTGGACGTTTAACCAACTGAGCCACCCAGGCGCCCCACCAGAAGTTCTTCTAAAACTTATGAAGTTTCAGGGTTCCTGGATGGTTCAGTTGGTTAAGCATCTACCTACGGCTCAGGTCATGATCTCAGTGTCCTGGGATTGAGCCACATGTCAGGCTCTCTGCTCAGCTGGGAGTCTGCTTCCTCTCTCTCTCTCTCTTAAATATATAAATAAAATCTTTAAAAAAATAAAACTTATTAAGTTTCATCTTTGTACTTTAAGATCTTTGATCCTTCTGAAATTGATTTTGATCAGTTGCCCAAAGTTGTGAGCAACAAGGAGCTAGGATAACGAGGACATCGTAGAAGTAATGAAGTTTGCTATATTATTGTTATTTTTATTTTAGGACATCTTTGGTAGGAAAATGAATCAGGAGCCATAGTGGGAAGACCATGGGATGTGCAGTTAGATCAGTCTGGGTTCAGGTGACTCCACCATTTACGAGTGTGTGACCTTGGTCATAACCTCCCTAATTCCAGCTTCCTCACTGGAGTAGTGGAGATAATAATAGGATCTGCTCAGGGAGCTGCTGTGAGTATTAAGTGAGATAATGCTAGTAAAGCACTTTGCACAGTGTCTGGCACCTAGTAGGGACTTAGTAAATGGCAGTTACGGTGGGTATGATGATGGTGATAATTATTGTTGTTATATAAGTAATGAGGCGAAGTCATCACACTCGTGAGTCAGGTGCACTGAGGACTCGAGGAGATGTTGCTCAGCCACAGTACACACTTTAAACCACACAGAAAACTGCTTTCTATCCCAGAACCTGTGTGAGGTTTGAATCTGTGAGATGGATTTGAGTTTGTAGGATCAGGAAGTGTGACTGGGAAATGGGCAATGTTGTAGGCAACACGTTCTCATCTCCCTTATTTAATGGGATAGACAAGGAAAATGAGGAATCCTACGTTTTCTAAGATAGTGTTTTTCAAAGTTGGAATAGAATCATCTAGTACCCTTGCTAAGATGCAGATGCTTGGGCCCCATCCCAGATCTAGGAAATTAGAACCATGGGCAGGGCCTGAGAATTTGCATTTAGCAGGCTCCCCAGGTAATTCTTCTGTGCACCAAAAATTTGTGAAACACTTCTCTAGAAAGAAAAGGAAGAAGGTGGGTGTGGGGATGGGAGATGGGAGAGGAAAGAAGAGCAGGAGACAAAACAGGAGAAGAAAGAGAGGAGAGGGACTACTATTGTGAATTAAAGTATTAGCATCTCCCCTTTGTAAATCTTCCCTGCCCCTCCTCCCCCTGTTACCTGCCATGATAAAATACAACCTGGATCCCACTTCTTATAGGTCACTCAAAAAGCCCATTTAGTCAACCAAAAGTTTTTGAGTCTGGCTGTGGACTAGAACCCTGGAGAGAGACAGAAAAGAGACATATCATCCAGTGGGGGAGAAAGACACACACTCACACCCCACAATTCAGCATGAAGGTGCGGTGGTAGAGATAGGCAGCAGGCATAAATGGAAGGCTGAAGTAGGGCCACTAAATGCAGATGGGGGACATCAAGAAATGGCTTCTGGGAGGAGAGGTGCCTGGACTGAGTCTTGTAGAGAGTAATCATTCATTACAAAGAGGGGAAAAGAATTAGCGGGGAGAGGGGGAAAGTGGGAGCCAAAGACTCAGCCAAACAGCAGGGAGTGTCCAGGATGGGCTGTCTCAGTGTTGCTGGAGGAGGGAGTACGAGGTGGGAAGCCATTCTGTTAGAACAGTGGTCAGGAGCCAATATTCCTGTAGTAGTAGCCCCATTGTGGAAGATCCTGTGGATTGTGTCAAGGAATTTGATCAGCGAGGAACCACCCAAAGGTGGAAGCAAAGGATGAATTGGTAAGATTCTCATTTGCATGTTGTAATGTTTTGTTTTTTTTTTTAAGATGGAAATAGTTTTATTGATTTTTATGATTTATAAACATGATGCATGCCAATTGTGAAAATAGAGATAATTCAGAAAGAGATAAGGAAGAAAGTAAAAGTCGCCTAGAATTCCAACACCCAGAGAAACTCTGCAATTACCATATGTGTTTATCCTTCCAGACTTTCCTCTAGGTGCACGCACATCCACCCACACACATACACACAACATATTGTTAAGTGAGATCGTTTCACACACACTGTGAAATGGTGCCTTTAATCCTTTTTATCTTGACAATATGGAGTGGACATTTTTCTCTGTCTATAAATATGGATTTATACCTTGATCATAATTTCTAATAGCTCTGTTGCTCACTTTTGACCTCCTTCTCACTCCTTCTCCATGCGTGGTCCTCTTCCCATTTGGCCTTGCTCCAAGTATCAGCTTGGGCTCTCAGTACTCAAGTCCATCAGGCAGCTGGAGATGCTCTGTTATGGGACCTTGATTTTGGTAGGGCTTCTGAGATGGTTAATTTTATATGTCACATAATTTATTTGCTTGGGCCATGGGGTGCCAAGATATTTGGTTAAACATTATTCTTAGTGTGTCTGTGAGGGTGTTTTTGGATGAGATTAACATTTAAATCAGTAGACTGAATAGAGCAGATTGCCTTCCCCAAAGTGGTGGGCCTCTCCTAATCCATTGAAGGCCTGAATAGAACAAAAAGGTGGAGTTAGGGAGATTTTGCTCTCTCTTCCTGACTCTCTTCAAGCTGGGACATCAATTTTCTCTTGCTTTTGGGCTCAGACTTGAACTGGAATTTACACCATTGGTTCTCCTGTTTCTTAGGCCTTCAGACTTGGACTGGAACTATGCCATTGGCTCTCCTGGGTCTCCAGCTTGTCAACTGCAGATCTTGGGACTTCTCAGCCTCTATAATAAATCTTTTATAATAAATTCATATACATATATAATTCATATATATATATATACATACACACTTATAAACATGCATATGTTCTGTTTCTCTGGAGAGCCCTGCCTAATGCAGCTTCCTGCCTTGTTCTTCTGTGTCTTCCTGGCCCCCCACCTCCTCTGTGTCCAAGTTCCTTGTATTGTCCCCTCATTCACAGCAACCAGGATCTCAGTAATGTTCTTCCTGTCCTAACACTCACCTGCTTCATGTTTCTGTGGCCCCCTATAGCCTTCAGGATGATGTCCCAGTTTTCCTAGGCTGGACCAGGGACCTTTCTTATCAACGTCTCCAGTCTCACCCCCACACTCTCCCCATCATCCATCACCTGCATTTGCTCTTTTTTAGACTCCCTGAGTCTCCTGCTTCTTGTTTCCCTGCTGTTGCTCATCCTGTTCCTGCTGCCTGGAAAGCCCTCACCCTCCAAATGTGTCTGGTTCACCTGGCTAACTCCAGTTCATCCTTTGGAACTCCACTCAGTCATCACACCCTCCAGAATTGTCCCTAACACAACTTAGCCTGGATTAACTGCTCCTCTTGGTGCTCCAAGAATACCCATGTTTCTCTCTGTTCCTTTTATTGGGTTATGTTAGCCTTATCTCATGTGTCTGTCTTCCTCATTAGATTGTAAGCTCCTTCCCTCCTTGAACTTTGTATTCCTAGACCCTAAAATGTAATTGGCGCTAAGTACATGTTTGTTGAATGAACAAACCCATGTCTTTGTAGAGGGGGCTCCTCTTCTTATACCACCTACTCTGGTGGCTCAGATCTCTGCCCTGTGGATCTCTGCTGGTCACTGCTTTCTGCTGCCTAGATGGGTACCTGTCTGGGACAGACTTTGAATTAGTATGGACCTTGGCTTGTGATGAGTACTTTTGCCTCTGCCTGCTTTCTCTAACTGATCTTCTGGTTTGGACTCCTATGTCTTGCCCTTGACAATTAGTCAGTGATAGCCCATCATATGGGTCTACTTGAACTTCAAGGCCCAGTTCTCTCCACCCAGTCCATCTTGTCACCTCAAAAAAACCCAAAAAAACAAAAACCAACAAAAAAACCCCCAAACCAACCCTGCCATCTCCAAATTCCCAGTTTTACTTTATAGACATTAAACATTATTATCAATTTTATTCGATTATAATACCTTGACAAAAAATGTCCTTCAGAGCAAAACAACAGCAAATGTGTGCATTTGTTTGGTTGTGTAAAGTTTATAAGGTACCTTCACACAATTTGTTTCATTCAATCCTCCTAACAACTGTGTGTAGTGGGTCATTATCCCCATTTTGCAAATGAGGACACTGAGGCTCATTGTAGTTAAATGAGCTGCTTGAGGCCTCATAACCAGGGAGTGACGGAGCATGAACTCCAGGTGAGATCCTTGGGTTCCAAAGCTTTGAACTCTCTGGAGTTCACCGTGGCATTAAAACATTAGATATATCTGATTGTAAGCTTAAAAATATGTCTACTCTAAATCTATCCTCTATACTACTATTAACATAATTTTTTATTTTTTTATTTTATTATTATTTTTAAAAAATATTTTATTTATTTATTTGACAGAGAGACACAGCGAAAGAGGGAACACAAGCAGGGGGAGTGGGAGAGGGAGAGGCAGGCTTCCCGCTGAGCAGGGAGCCCAATGCGGGGCTCGATCCCAAGACCCCAGGATCATGACCTGAGCCGAAGGCAGACGCTCAACGACTGAGCCACCCAGGCGCCCCTTAACATAATTTTTTTAAAAACTTAAATTTAGATCAGATTTCTTCCCTGATTATAATTATCCAGTGGACCCTGGTCCCTCACCCCATTACGTGGTGTTCTGATGGATCCCTGACCTCAGTCCCCACATTGTAGCAATCAATCTCCACCTCGTGCCTTGCTCTGAAGGCCAGTGGTTCTGTTTGACTTCACCTCCCACCTCCACTGCATCTGTCCTTTGCCTGGCCAGTATGTCCTTCCTATCTAGCTCTGGACCCATTTTTAACACACCCCGTCCTTACTCTCCCCACTACCTGCTTCAGTGTCATGGAGTGAGTCACACACGTTTGTCCCAGCACCTCTCACCATTTGTGGTATTATTTTGATTATCTGTCTGCATCTCTCTGAAGACCTCTAGGTTCTTCAGGTTAAAAATGAGGCCCAGGTCCTCCTGTGTTTATAGACACAGCACTTAGCACAAGCCCAGTGCGGAGGGAAGTGGGAAGGCAAAGGCAGGAACATTAGGACGTGTCCTGCTGATGTCTGTGCTACGATCCTGGTAGGGATTTTGGGAAGGAAGGCTTCAGTCCATCAGTCAGTCTGCTGCCTGAGGCACCTTCCACAAAATGAACCAGATCAGATCCAGGATATGATCATGGTTTTCCTGGATGCTGAACTCCCAAACATGGTATGCGAGGCATCCTGCCCCTGTCCCGGGTCCACCTCCCTGGACACTGCAACTTGTCCCCCTCCTGCGCTCCAGCCACACCCAGCGCCTTCGTGTTTCTGAACATGCCCAGGCAGGTCCAGTTCCCCTCATTCTATGCACACAGTGCCCGACACCTGGGAGGTGCTTTCCTCCCCTCTTTGCAGGAACACTCCCAAACGTTGAGCTTTCAAGTTGAAGCTCGTTAGGACCTTCTTTGTGGGTCCATGGTCCATCATTCCCTCCTTTGTGATTGCTCAAAGACTTGCTCAGCTTTCTCATGCTTTGTCTTTTTCTGTTTGTGTGTTTTCCTCATCGCTGACTGCCCTATTTAAAACAGCAACCCTCATTTCTCTGTAGCCCCTTATCCTGCTTTCTTTTCCTTCCTAGCTCCTAATACCACCCGACATTTTCTGATATATTCATATTTTCCATGTTATTGCGTGACTCCTCCCACTTGGAAGCAATGCTTCCAAATTCCTGATAATTATCTTAGGGATTTAAGAACAAAAAATGGCAATTTCTTGGAATTTGGGGGGATTCTCCAAATCATGTTATTCTTTTTAAAAATCTAAAAAATAATTTTGCATAACTTGTTTTAAAATGATGAGTGATCATAATAATAAACAAGGAATCATTTTTCTATGATAGGATTATACTCAAAGTTTTAGAGACTTTCTGTTTAAGAAACCTGACATAATAAAAAATACAAGGTTTGTTAATTATGAATCAATGTGTCATGATAAGATTATATATTTCAATAACATATGAAAATGGTTTTTGTCTGATATTTTAAAATAAAAGATTAAAGAACATTAACACAAATAAATTACTTTTTTGTTCATTCTATGACAAATATTCCAGATGTCAAAAATTTTTTCATGTTTCATTGATTGAACTAAGAGTAAATTCAAGGGGCGCCTGGGTGGCTCAGTTGTTTAAGTGACTGCCTTCAGCTCAGGTCATGATCCTGGAGTCCCAGGATCCAGTCCCGTATCGGGCTCCCTGCTCAGCAGGGAGTCTGCTTCTCCCTCTGACTCTCCCCCATCTCATGTTCTCTGTCTATCATTATCTCTCTCAATAAATAAATTAAAAAAATCTTTTTAAAAAAAGTAAATTCAAAAGTATCTTCAAGTTGGGTATATATTGTTTCATACAAGCTGATTTTCTTAATAATGAGTATTTTTTTCTGTCTACTTCATTCAACTCAAATATCACCTCCTCAGAAAAGCCTGCCTGGACTGCATGATTCAAAATAGCAGTGCCTCATTACTGGCTTTGCCTTGGTCTCCCTTCCTCCCTGCCAACAGGAGGTAAGTGCTCAGAGAAGAGGAGCGACAATTTGTAAGTTTTAACCGGGCCCGCAGAATTCTACAAGTTCAATGTGAGTCAACGTGTAAGAGGGCTGCTGACCCTTCAGTTAGTAGCCATAGCAATAATAATAATAAGTCATACGAGTAATAGCAACATTAAGAGTTATTTTTTAAAGGATATTTGGTTCTGTGTGGGTTTTTTTTTATTTTTTACTTTTTAAATTCCAGTGTAATTAACATATAGTGTTACATTAGCTTCAGGTGTACAATATAGTGATTCAACAATTCTGTACATGACTCAGTGCTCATCATGCTAAGTGTTCTCTTAATCCCCTTCACCTGTTTCACCCATCCCCCACCACCTCCCCTCTGGTGACCATAAGTTTGTTCTCTGTTAAGAGTCTGTTTCTCAGTTCATCTCTCTCTCTTTTTTCCTTTGTTCATTTGTTTCTTAAATTCCACATATTAGTAAAATCATATGCATTTGTCTTTCATTGACTGGCTTATTTTGCTTAGCATTACACTCTCTAGATCTGTCCATGTTGTTGCAAATGGTGACATTTCATTCTTTTCTTATGGCTGAATAATATTCCGTTGTGTATATCATATACCACATCTTCTTTATCAGTTCATCAGTTGATGGACACTTGGGCTACTTCCATAATTCGGCTGTTATAAATAATGCTGCAATAAACATAAGTGTGCATATATCCTTTCTGATTAGTGTTTTTATTTTCTTCAGGTAAATACCCAGAAGTAGAATTGCTGGATTATATGGTGGTTCTATTTTAAATTTTTTGAAGAAGCTCCATACTGTTTTTCACAGTGGCTGCCCTAATTTGCATTCCTACCAACAGTGTGCAAGTGTTTCTTTTCCTCCACATCCTTGCCAACACTTGTTTTTTGTGTATTTGGTTTTAGCCATTCTAATAGGTGTGGGGTGACATCTCATTGTAGTTTTGATTTGCATTTCCCTGATGATGAGTGATGTTGAGCATCTTTTCATGTGTCTGTTGGCCATCATCTATATGTCTTCTCTGGAGAAATGTCTGTTCGTGTCTGCTGCCCATTTTTTAATTTGATTATTTTTTGTGTGTGTTGAGTTATATAGGTTCTTTATATATCTTGGATATTAACTCCTTATTGGATATGTCATTTGCAAATATATTCTCCCATCCAGTAGGTTGTCTTTTAGTTTTGTTGGTTGTTTCCTTTGCTGTGCTTTTTATTTTGATGTAGTCCCAATAGTTTGTTATTTGTTTTTGTTTTCCTTGCCTCAGGAGACATATCTAGAAAAATGTTGCTATGGCTGATGTCAGAGAAATTACTGCCTGTGCTCTTTTCTAGGATTTATATGGTTTCAGATCTCACATTTAGGACTTTAGTGCATTTTGAGTTTATTTTTGTGTATGGTGTAAGAAAGTGGTCCAGTTTCTTTCTTTTTTTTCTTTTTTTTTTTTTTGCATGTAGCTCTCCAGTTTTCCCAACACCCTTTGTTGAGGAGACTTTTTCCCATTGCATTTTCTTGCAAGAGATTTTTTGTTTTTGTTTTTAGCTCTTATTATGTACTAGGCATTGTTTAAGTCTTTAAAATTTATTCTCTCCTTGGGACTAGATAGAATTATCGTCCCCCGTTTTATCGGCCAGGTCACAGAGAGGTTAAACAGTTTGCTCAAGGCCATGCAGCTAGGAAGTAGGAGAGCCGGGAGCAGAATCCTGAATGCTTGACTCTGGATTATGTACTTTTCACTGCGACATCGTACTGCCTCCAGAACAATTTTATTCTACACACAACATGGTGTACATTACCAGGAGAAAGGTAGGTATGGACTCACCGCCCCTACCCTGTGCTAACCATGTGGCACAGAAGAGTGCTGTGTTTGGTGCTGGGCTCCACCAACTGGAGTCCTCTAAGAGAGGGTCCAGAAATTAACCTTGAAAGGAAGACTGTCAGGGCCCATGGGAACAAGCCCCTGGTGGAAAACGTTCTGCACCCGGGGTACGTCCTGTTGGCTGAATTGCCTCACTTACAGAGCAGAGCCAGGATGTGGCCCAATGGACAAGCCAGACTTAAAACCAACAGCTGCAGCCATACCCAGTGGACATGCAAAAAACCAACAGAGTCTCCACAGACCTGAAAAACAGCTCCCAAAAGCACCAAGGAGCTGCGCGAGGGACGAGGCACTTTTCTGTCCCTTATTAACATAGCGGACCCGAGTAGAACCCGAGCGGGCACTGTTGGTGGGAACTTCCTCCCCAGAAGCAGGGCCTCCCGGTTGGTGGGGACGCCAGCCTAACCACTCTCTGTTGGTCCTGGGTCTCCCTTCAGCTGACGCTCTTGCTCTAGGAAAGCCTTGCCTGCGCCTTTGACTTAGGGGTCTGGCCCTGTTTCTATCCCTGCCGGGTCCAAGAACCCGGCTCTGGTAACAAAAGCAGGGGCTGAGAGCCTGATGATGCTCGGCCTGGGGAAGAGAAAGCATGTGATTGCTTCCCGACTTTGTTCAGGTCCCTGCTAAGGCGAGAGAGCCCTTCCCTGATCACCACGTTCAAAACAGCCCCGTCGCACTGGTCCTTCTGTTTAATTTTTCATCTTAGCCCTTATTGCCACCTGACATTTTCCGATACATTTATTTCCAACTATAAGCCACTGTCTAGTTTCCCCACGAGAGAGTAAACTCCATGAGCTCGAGGATATTGTCCAGAACTGTCTCTCCAGGGATGAGAAGAGTGCTTGGCACGGAGTACACACTCAATATATTTGTTGAGTGAATAAAAAAATCTGAGTCCCCAAATATTCTCATGTGTTGATATCCTATTCTAGTGCTTGTCCACGAACAGATCCAATTTGTATATACTTCAGCTACATCACAGAGAGAATTTTATGTCCTAAATTTTCCACTGGTATCGGGCCATGCCTATTTCTCTTTTTTGCGGCATTTAAGCCTTACCTTCCTCATTTCTTTCCTTTCCCATCGGCAATTGATATTAAAAGTCGATCCTCCCTTATCTTTCTCCCTGGTTGTACAATCATGTACACATGACATACGTACATGTAAGTTTTTTCATTGGTTTTCAAAACGAATATTTTATATATCTCTTGCATCTGCCTTTCTCACTTACGTAATGGAAATTCTTCCAGGTCAAGATATAGAATAACCATTAAAAAAACCCCAGCATAATATTTCTTTCTTTTTTTTTTTTTAAAGATTTTATTTATTTGAGAGAGAGAGAATGAGAGAGAGCACATGAGAGGGGGGAGGGTCAGAGGGAGAAGCAGACTCCCTGCAGAGCAGGGAGCCCGATGCGGGACTCGATCCAGGGACTCCAGGATCATGACCCGAGCCGAAGGCAGTCGCCCAACCAACTGAGCCACCCAGGTGCCCCCCCAGCATAGTATTTCATGGTATGAATGTTTCAGCAATTTATACTGTATTTCATACTGATAGGCATTTTGATCGTTTTCCATGTCTATCAATTCTGCAATCTGCATTCATAGAGGTATATTCTTTTGACCTCATGCTTCATTTCTATTTGTTACTTTCCATAAGTGGGATTTCTAGAGTATGAAGGTGTGTGGTCAGAATAGATTTGCTAGATTACTTCCCTGAAGAGCTATCACAATTCACATTCTATCAGCAAAACCCAAGAATGCTCTTTTCTCTATGCAGCCCTCTGTAGGGACACAGACCTTCTCTGGACTTCTCAGCATTCCTGTAAAAAGCCCTAGCCTCCTGAGACAGAGGAATGTGCATGGTATAAAGCCAGAGAATGTTTGACTTCAGTTCTCCTAGGCACATTTTGCTTTTCACACAGTATGAGAATTAGATCTGCAGACTTTTGTTAATTCCTCTAGTCCAAAAAAAAAAAAAAAAAAAATTCCTCTAGTCCAAAAGGGTAATAAAACTTCTCTTATCTCTCCAAGAGGGACCAATGATTATAACCTGGACTAGATTTCTGTTACACTTCTAAAGTGTCAGGAATACTAGACTGCTATCTTGCCAGGTATTTATATTTCAAAAGGAATGAAGCCCAGACCTTGGAGACATCTCTTGATGGTAAAAGCCTGAGTGAGACTCTGGGTTTAGCTGGCCCTTGGAGAGTTGTTTTTATGTTCCAAAGGGTAGAGTGAGAAGCCAGGATCCTTCTCATCCCTTTTCCAAGGAACCGAGGTTTTTCTTCTTTCTTTCTAGAGAGGAGGGGGATAGCTCCTGTATACAAATGGAGGAAATCCTTTCTTTCATCCCTTGTCTATGGAGTGAACCCTGCCACTCCTGAGAGAATTGCTATGGTGGCTCATAGCACTGTCTGTGTGTCTAGGTGTGAGGGACTAATCTAGGTGTCAGGGGCTGACCCTGCTATTTACTCTGACTGTTCATCTGGTTGCATCAGTAAAGAACACTTCCCCCACACCCTTCCATCCAAGTGCCTCATGTTTCTACTGTATCCACACATAGAAAGTACAAAAATTATGCAAGGGACATAACATTCTAGACCCTTCACTGTTCTTTGGCAAAGCATCCTACCAGCATGGGGAATGATTATTATTTTTAATTTTTGCCAATCCAACGGGTGAGAAGTGGCTTCTCATAGTTACTTGCATTTTATTTCCCTGGTGGTCAGTGAAATTGAACATATTCCATTTTAGACATTTCAGTTATCCTGTGGGCACATCTATGTATGTGTGTGAGCATCACCTTTTCATAAATTCTGCCCATTTTTTCATAGGTTTCACTGAGAATTTTATCAGCTTGTATGGGCTGTTTTTAGAGTAGCAGAAGAGTTATGAATATAGACCGACAGGGGCTCATTAGCAAATGTTTTGCCAATACTTTTACTTCCAGTCAACCTTCCTCATCATGCTCTTCTTCCTTCTGCTTTCTCTGTGTTATCAAACAGGAAAAGGGTCCTTAAAGCCTGCTATTTGTAGGTCCAGAAGGTAAAGCATGTCCCTAGCTGAGGGAGAGGCCAGAGTCACCTGGAAAGAAGCCCTTCCAGAGGGGCTGACCGTAGGGAGGCTGTGTCCATTGACAACCTCCTATCTGACACTGAGTCTGATGTGGAGGAACAAAGCCAGAGGAAAGGTCATAGTCAGTCTCCCAAAGAAAAGAGAAAATCATGGTCAGGTGCCCCAACTGACTTGGCCATGGCAGCTTGAGGCTTGGAATGTACACTCAGTACTGTGTTGGGAAGAACTTTGGCATCTTGATTTCGACTTCATTGTGGGTCAACTGGCACACAGCCAAAAAAGCAGGGCTCACCCCATTCCTCACCCCCCTGGCATAGGAGGTGGTCACAGAAAAACAGGCAAAGCAGGACCCATAACCAGCAGGAAAAGACTACAGTGTCAGGAGGCTGTATTTGGACCAGAAATGAACCGGATGCGAAATGGAGCTGGCTGTGGAGGCAGAGATGGGGAGAACAGGGGCAGCCTCCATGCTGGGGCCTGAGAGCGGGAGAGTCACAGGGAGGGAACTGGATATCCTTGCGGAGCGTGGCTCTAGATGCTGCTGGGGCGGCGAAGGGGAGGGGGGCAAAGGGCCACGTGCTGGGTTCATTCCTTTCATAAAAGTTTATTTGTAGAAAGAAACCACATGGTAGATGATCAGAGAATGAAATTTCTTTTCCAGATGTGAGCTCTGAGTGTAGAGAAGCCAAGGTTTAATAAAAACACTAACCCTTCCCAGAAGCAAGTAGAAGCCTTGTTGCCAGGGACGGCTGGCCATAACATAACAAGCTTGGGGGCCAGGAGCGCACTCTGGAAGGTCAGTGATGTCCAGGCTGCCCCTGTGCCTGGGACCTCGGTTGGGGTCCTCCCTCACTGCAGTTCTCTTGCTGGACAGCCAGGGTGTGTGGGGAGGCCTGGACATGCATTCTTAGCACTCAGATCTCATTCCTCCCTTCTGACTCTGTGCTGAGGGTTCCTGCCGCTTTCCTGGAGACTGAAGAGAGATAGCAGAGAGAAAAGAGAGACAAGTCAAGGTCATGCTTCTCTAAAGATGCATTTGGGGCTATTTCAGTGAATGGATTGGGTAGCGGAAAGGACAGTGAGGCGAGGCGGTGACTTTGCATCGTGCCCAGGTATGTGAATGATAAAGCATCACATTGCAGGCTGTCCTGGAGAGCTTCCGCAAGGATGGACGTGTTCCGTATTTGCAGTCTCTGCTGTGGTAGCCACTAGCCACGTGTGGCTATTGAGCACGTGGAATGTGGCTATAATTACTGAGGAAGTGGCTTTTTTATTTTACTTGATTTAAATTGAAACGTAAATAGCTATCGTCCTGGCTCGTGGATTCCACATTGGATAGCCCTGCATCTGAGCATAGGTGTCTGGAGTTTGGGCTTCAGAGTCAGACAGAGAATCTTGCCTCCCTCAATTCCTACTCCTGTGAACTCAGAAGAGCGACTTAACCTCTTCGTGCTTCCGGGTCCTCTAATCCAAACAGGACCTAATGGAACCAACCTCTCAGTCTTTCTGCGAGTGTTAGATGACGTCACCAGGGGAAATGAATAGGAACAATCTTGCCTGCAAGTACATGTGTCCAGCAGAGATTGGCTCCTGTTCCCAGAGGTCTGTTTAAATTCACAAACACAAAACATACATCTAAAATAACTGTCATAGTCCTGAGAAGCCGTACCTGTAGGTCAAGGTGGAGGTGCCAGGAACGGTCAGGAAATGTAGAAAGCCCTTGCAGGTGGAGGTGGGAAGGGAGGGGATTCTTTCTGAGAAATGGGCTCCTGCTTGGAAAAATCTAAATTAATGGGCTCTTGTATCTCTGATGTTTGAGGGTTCCTGGATGGCGAAGAGTTTCCCAATGGGCTTTTTCAGGAGGTGACCATCTTAAGATGCTCAGTTCTTTTGTTTTTTTTAAATTTTTTTCCAAATTTTTATCTTTAAGTAATCTCTATACCCAACATGGGCCTTGAACCTACAACCCTGAGATCAAGAGTCGCATGCTCCAATGACCAAGCCAGGTGCCCTGGGATGCTCAGTTCTGAACAGGCTCCTTTTCCAAGCAGTCTTCAAGGCCAAGTCCTGAACTACACAAGAAAGACTGACAAACTCTAATGGGACCCCAGGGGACAACAGGAGGTGGAATGGTGTAGAAATGCGTGTCCAGTGCATCTTGCTTGAGGGAAAAGAGATGGGACAGCACAGGTTGGGGTAAGGTCCTGGCTTCCCAGGCCAGCTGAGGAAGGAAAGATGAGCCTCAGACAACATGCCTTTGGCTGGAAGGCACCCTAAGGCACTGTCCACTACTGCTTTAGAACTGGGTAGGTTCAGAAGGGGCAAAAGCCTAGGAAGACTGCAAGGTCAAGTCTCCTTTTCCTGGCTGTGAACCTAAAGTAAACTTCCAGTTGTTTTATCAAGAAAAGTTGCAGGTGGGGGCAGGATTTTACAGATGGGCAGGTTTTTTTTACATTATGCAAATCAACTGCAACCTCACTGCCTACAGGTGACCTTTGCTGGGTGCACCTACAAGGGACTGGGAGCTGTGTTGGATTGTGTTAGGCCTAGGTGACCAGGTGACACAGAGATGGCACTTGCCTCCTGTGATATTGTAATGTCTAATAAATATGTATTTGAGCTTCATTCTCCTTTCTTGCGCAAATCTAAAACGCTTGGAATTTTGTAAGTGCTAAGAGTGATAAAGGTGTCTTTTGTTATGTTAATGAGGCAACTTTTGGGAGATAGACCTCTAAGGATAGGGACTGGTTGGCAGGAGAACCAACCCTCTGATTAGAGGGTTGGAACTTTGTCTCACCCTCTGACCTCAGGGATGGGAGAGGGATTAGAGGTTGAATCAATTGTCAATGGCCAATGATTTAATCAATTATGACAGTGAAATGAAGCCTTCATAAAAACCCAAAAGGATGGGGTTTGGAGAATTTCCAGGTTGGTGAACACGTGGAGATTTGGGGAGGGCTCTGTGCCTGGAGAGGTCATGGAAACTCCGAGCCCTTTCTCTGTACTTTGCCCTCTGCATCTCATCCATCTGGCTGTTCTTGAGTTGTATCCTTTTGTAATAAACTGGTGATGTGGTAAGTAAAATGTCTCTCTGAGTTCTGGGAGCTGCTTTGGCAAATTAATCGAACCTGAGGAGGGGGTCGTTGGAACCTCAGATCTATACCCAGCTGGTAGGAAGCACAGGTGTCTGAAGTGGGAGGAGGGGCAGTCTTGTAGGACTGAGCCCTTTACCTATGGGATCTGATGGTATCTCCAGGTAGACCCTGTCAGAACTGAGTTGAACTGACACCCAGCTGCTTTCAGCGTCTCTGTCTCTTCTCTGTCCAGCACACCCTGTGAGTTTGGTTGTCCTGAGAAACCACTTACCTCATGGCCCAGCCCTGTTTCCTGCCGCCTCCTCTCATTCATTCCAGACCCACTCTGGCTGGATGCTCAGGCACCCATGGGGTCCTTGGTGACCCCACATGCCTCCAACCTCTCCCTTTGGTCCTCATCCAGCATAATCTTTCATCTGTTCTCTTCCAGGCACATCCTTCTTATCCGAATCCTGCCCTTTTGCTTAGCTCTTTGCTTCTGAAGCCTTTTCCACTGCCCTAGCTCACATCGCCTCTCCTGTGCACTTCCTCAACACTTACATTTTTGACCCTACGCTATGCAAGAGGACTGGGATATCTGGTTCTGAATGAGGAAGCACCTCATTAGTCTTACCGTAGTAAAATCCTGCTCCTCTACTACCCACTCCTTGCTCCCACCAAATCCAGCCTCTTGGACGGGCACAGGGAACCTGCAGATGGGGTGCAGCTCTTCTCAGGAAAGAGCTTAAAACTTTTCTCCCACATGCTCTACAAGCATTCCAGGGAAGCCCCTGAGGTTTACAACAGGGAGCAGAGGCCTCAGAGCATAATCAGGAAGGTTGAGGCGGGTGACTCTGAGATCCCTGCTCTGCCCCACTAGACCCTCAACGTGGCTCTCCAGTGCGCTGAACCCAGGTGATTGCAGCAGGATCAAAGCCCAGCCAGTTGCCACACCTGGCAAATCATCACCATCATGCATCAGGATACCAAAGATATGGTTGAAAAATGGCAATGTATTTTATCTGAATGACTAGTTTCCTTTTCTCTCTGGCAGTAACTTAGCTACCAGGTTAAATTGTTTCTTGAGACCCTTCTTGGACCTGAAGGGTAGGGCCACATTGTCAACACAGAGAAGGACACTTTCCTGTGTATTAATAGGAGATCCTGTGTCTCGATCACCGGAAAATGGTACCCAACACCACAGGGGCTAAGAGAAAATGTTCTCCTCTGCTTTCTAACCAGTGATGACAGAATGGTGATGGCAATAACAATGAGAACAGATCTGGATTCAAATACCTCCTCTATTATTTACTAGTTGGGTAAGTAACTCAAAGTCTCAGAGCCTCAGTTTCCTTTTTTTGTGAAGTGGGGATAATAATGGTAACTACCTCATAGAATGTTGTAGGGATCAAGTGAAATCGTGTGTCTCAAATACTTAGCACAGTTCTTTGGACATAGCAGTGCTCAGTAAGTGTTGGCCATTACTGATGTCATTGGAGAGTAGTATCAATTGTAAGATAAATCTATAGTATCAGAATACAGACAGTTATTAGGTTTTAGTAAGCACAGGGGATGTATTTGGATAGAATGCTGTGAAGTTTTGACTTTCTTATGACCACAGTAGGGAAGTGAGCCAGGGTGGAATATGACCTGGGGTCTTGGCTAAGGACTGATGGCGTGAGTCTCCTTTCTGGTTTCCTGAGTTTTGAGTTGCCCCTTTATGCAAATGACATCGTGATGCTCAGAACCCCTACAGATGAAGTAACTAGTAATCAGTCATAGTAATTTGTGGTTCATGAGCCCCACCTAGAGGAAGGGGTTAGAAGGGGTCAGTTACTGAGGTTACTTGGAAGAATGTGAGCTCTAGATAAAGAGGTGCCTTGGGCTGGAGTTCGAAAACCTCTTGCACGTGTATCTGCCTGCAATTTCCCATCCAGGCATGGCTGAGACCGGTGAGAATAAACTTCATCCCCTCGTCTGTCCTGCTTGCCCAGGCCATGGTGGGAGGACACTCTGCTCAAGGAGACAGTGGTGGTCACTGCGCCAGTGGTTTCAGTGCAGGGGTTTAGGTTGCCAGGGACCGTGGCGATCTGAGCCTTGTTGCATTCCCAGCCCCTTGCTGCCACTAAGGAGGGCAGAGCCTGCTGTGTGGGTAGGATTGGATGTCAGTGTCACTGCTGTGGCTGGGGGTGTCACTGACTCCGCCACCACCACCCTCAGTTATAAAGCTGGCGAAGGGTATCGGTTGGCCCAAAAACTACCACTGAGAACTCAGTTTCCTCTGCTTAGATAAAGAAGAGCAGAAAAGAAGGAAGAAGAAAAGACACTAATGAGCAGTAAGTAACCAAAATGAACATTGCAGTTCAGTTATTTAGAAGCAGAGGCCAGAGAAGACAATGAGATATGTCCAGGTCAGCCCTTTGCCTGGCAAGATACAGCACTCCCGCCTACCCCCAAGACCACTTCTGATGGCCTGCAGTGTGGTCGACGGCCTGCAGGTGCAGGGCACACATTGTCTTGTGTCATCCTTGGGACAACCCCGTGATGCACAGGTCATTGTACCTATTTTACAGTTAAAGTGAAGGAGGCTTAAAGACCTTGAGGAGTTTGTCTAGTTTGGTCCAGCTCGTAAATGGGAGAGTGGAATTTGAACTCAGATCTGTTTGGATCTAAGGTTCTCTAATTCATAATTGGGATGTCAGTACCACCCCCCAAGTCTCTACTTTCCTTCTCAGAATATAGGGGAGTGCAAGTGATTCTAAGACCATCATTCTAACCCTAAGGACCATAGGTGATCATCAAGCACTACTGGAAATGGGAAAGAATAGGAAGGGAACCAGTTCAATGGAGCAGAAGCTCTGTGTCTGTTCAGGCAACAGGTGTGTGCCAGGGGCTGGCCTGGCACGGCAGCTTTGGGAGGGAAGCTCTGAGAAGGCAGGGATTGGGACAAGGAGGGTGAGTCTTCCTCAGGCCATATGGGTTCCCTGGAAAGTGCATTAAAGATGCTAGCTTACCCTGTCCCTCTCTGCCCTTCGTCCTAGCCATGAAACCTGGGTTCTCACTGACTTCTTCCCCAGGAAAGACCCAGTCCTGCCCTGCTGGCTTTGTGCCACCAGACTGGACTCTCAGCTCTTAAAGCTATATTCTCCTTACCTCTGGATGCCTCTCTCTTCACCTCTCTTCACCCCTCTTCACCATGGGGCCAGCACCAGCACCAGGAGGTTCCTGGAAAAGTGGCTGGAGACTTGATCCCCTTGCCCATGTAGCCAGGCTGATATTGCTTGTCTGGGAACTATCGTGAATGACCCAAATACAAAAATGTAATCCAAAGCCCACCAGTGCTTTGAGCCCTTCACATTTTCTGGGAGCTGGGAGCATCAGCAGCCTGTCTGTACCCACCGTGCTGGTATGTGTGTTAGGATCCAAACTGTCCCCAGAGCCCCAGCAGACAGGCATCTCTGACCCCATCAATAATGCTAGAGCATTCCATGGTCCAGCTCAAAGTCATACCCAGCGTCTGCAAGACCCTGTAAGGACAGTTCCTTTTTCCAATGAAAACCCCCATAGATGTGCTTTGGTTAAAAAAAAAAAAATCAGCTTTATTGAGGTATAATTTCCATATGAAACTGCACCTCTTCTAGGTGTACATTTGGTGACTTTTGACCTATTTATACATTTGTGCAATCAGTATCACAATCAATCTGTAGAACATTTCCATCATCCTACAATGTTCCCTGTGCCCTTCCTCAGTCAATTTTCCATCTGCCCCTGGTCCTGGGCTTCCAGTGATCTGCCTTCTGTCATGATAGATTTGTCTTTTTTGTAGTTTCATATAAATGAAATGATACAGTATGTGCTCTTTTATGTCAGGCTCCTGTCACTGGGCTTAAGAATGTTGAGATTCATCCATGTCAATGCATGTGTCATAGGTCATCGTTATTATTGCCGAGTAGTTTTCCATTGTATGGATATACTCTTTGTGTCTCCATTCCCCTGTTAATGGGCATTTGGATTGTTTCGGGTTTTTGGTCAGTACGATGAACACTGCCGTGAATATTTGCATACTAGTCTTTGTGTAGACATAGGTTTTAATTTCCCCTGGGTAACACCTAGGAGTAGAACTGCGAAGTCTGTGTCACATGTATACTTAACTTTCTAAGAAATTGTTGTCTTGTCAAGTGCTTTTTCTTCATCGATTGAGCAAATCATGTGAGTTTTCTCCTTTGATCTGTTAACACTTGGTTCATGATGTGTTACCTTTTCTATACATTGGCTGATTTGATTTACTAAGATTTTATTACAGATTTTTGTGTTTGCATTATGAAGGATATTGGTCTCAGTTTTTCATTTCTTGCAAAGTGTTTGCCTGCTTTAGGGCATAAGGTAGTGCTGGTCTTTTGAAGTGAGTTGAGAAGTGCTCTCTTTTCCTCTATTCCCTGGAAGAGTTTGCATAGAATTAGTTTTATATCTTCTTTAAGTGCTTGATAGAATTTATCAGTAAAGACATCTGGGTCTGAAGGTTTCATTGTCAGAAGCTTTTAAAATTGCAAATTTATTTTCTTTAACAGATATTGGGATACTCAGATTTCCTCATTTTTTCTTGAGTCGGTTTTGTTAATTTGTATCTTTCAGGACATCTGTCTACTTCATCTAAGTTGTTGAATTTATTGGCAAAAATCTTTTTATAATATTTTTTGTCCCGTTAATGACTGCAAACGTGATAGTGGTGTTTCTCCTTCATTTCCGATATTGCTAATTTGTGTTTCTCCTCTTTCATTTCTTTTTAAAAAATTGACATATAATTAACATATAACATTATATTAGTTTTAGGTGTACAACATAATGCTTTGATATGTGTGTATATTGTGAAATGATAACCACAATGAGACTAGTTAACATCTCTCACCGTTCATAGTTATGTTTTTTTTTCCCTCATAATGAGGACTTTTGAGATCTACTCACTTAGCAACTTTCAAATATGCAATGCAGTATTAACAATAATCACCCTAGTGTCCATCCTTACATCCCCTCTTTCATTTATAATATTGATAATTGTGTTTTTCTTTCTTTTTAACTTGGCAGTCTGGCTAAGGGTGCCCCAAGGTAATTGCCTTTTTTACAAACACTGCCCACCAAAGACTTACCAAAAGATTTGACATTCTTCTAACATATCACATGCCTTTGAATGTATGTGCTTTGCCCCATAGCATTCCTTCAGACTGGAATACCCTGCCCAACATTCTCCACCTGGTAAATTTCTGCTTACTGAGCTCGATCTCAAATACAACCTCCTCCTTGAACCTTCCTTCTGTTCTTCCACTCAGAGTTAGTTGTTCCCATTTTGTGTAGCATTGAATCTTATACACAACTTTACTATAGTGTTCATTGGATGGGGAGGGTAAAATTTTAATATGATGCATCTGTTTCCAAAGTCCACATTCTTGTGTGCTGTGCTTCTTCCTTGAAACTTTTCTATTGGAATTTAGAGCATGATCTATGATTCCTGATTTGACATACCTTTTTTTTTTTTAATTTGGGATATAATTCACAAACCATATAATTTACCTCTTTAAGGTGCACCATTAATTCCAACTATTACAGGTTTTTAATCACAGATTTCCTCATGGAAAAATTAAATCTATCTTGCTATTTCCAGTTCCTGGTACAGTATTTAACATCTGATAGTAAGACACTCAATAAATGCTTCCTGAATAAAGATAAGTGTTTACAATATGCTTCAAGCCAATACTTCTCAAACTTAATGTGTATAAAAATCATCCAGGGAGAGTGTTAAGATGTAGATTCTAACTGGGGGCGGAATGCAAGATCTATATTTCTAGTAAGGTTTTACATGATACCCATGCTGCTGATCTGAGGACCACCCTTTGAATTTCAAGGTGCAAAACTCCCTACTCTCTGGAATAAAGATAGTTCCCCTAAACTCTCACAAGGGGGCGCAATGGGCAAATATTTCTACTGCTACTTATAACAATATATTAAATGAATTCATGTGACGTGCTTTCAGCAGCTGTTTTGCTAATTATTGTTTATTTCATGGAACAAGAACAGTGCATATCTCAGTAGACTAAAAATAGATTTTCCTTTACGCCATATTGTCTAAAGAATTTGCCAAGATTGTGCTCACAGAAACTGGAACCATTCAGTATCTCTGTTATTGGAAGTGTCATATAAGAATAGTACTAAAAATATTATTAGAGATGAAAGATCTGAAGGATGTGAAAATAATAATTGTAATAATACAAAGAGTAATAATAGTAGCAGTCATTTTTGTAGTTTCATTTATTACATGTTGTGGTATAGTACTAGCTGTCTTGGGTAGATGGCTTCATTTAATCCTTACAACCATCCCATGAAATAGGTAATAATGCTCTCATTTTACAGGAAATAAAACTCATGTTTATAGAAATGAAATAAAATGCCCAAGTGCTGGGGTACCTGGGTGGCTCAGTCTGTTAAGCATCTGCCTTCAGCTGGGATTGAGCGGAGCCCCCTGCTGCATAGGGCTCCCTGCTCAGCAGGGAGTCTGTTTCTCCCTCTGCCCCTCCCCCTGCTTGTACTCACACTCTCACTTTCTCTCTCTCTCTTTTTCTCTCAAATAAATAAATAAAAAATCTTTAAAAAAATGCCCAAGTTCTGGAGGTCATAATTGGAAGGGTAGGACTTGACTACACTCCATCTTTTTCCAAGGTCCACGGTCTTGTGTACTGCACTGCTCCTGAGGCATTTTCTGCTGGGATTTGGAGCAGGGATCTATGATTCTTGATTTGCCATCCTCTTTTTAAAAATTGAGATATGATTCATATGCCATGAAATGCACCCTTCTAAAATGCACAGTGCACTGGACTTAAGTATAAACACAAGGTTTTGCAACCATTGTTACTGTCTAATTCCAGATTATTTTTTTAAGATTTTATTTATTTGACAGAGAGATTGGGAGCACACAAACAGGGGGAATGGCAGGCAGAGGGAGAGAGAGAAGCAGGTTCCCTGCTGAACAAGGAGCCCAATTCAGGGCTCGATCCCAGGCCCCTGGGGTTCTGAAGGCAGATGCTTAACCGACTGAGCCACCCAGGTTCCCCTAATTCCGGATTATTTTTGTTACCCCAAAGAGAAATCCACACTCATTAGCAGTCACTCCTCATTTCCCCCTCCCCTCCTGCCCCCGAAAACCATGAGTTTACTTTCTAACCCTATGGATTTGCCTATTCCAGGCATTTCATATAAATGGAATCATATAATAGGTGGGCTTTTGTGTCACACTTTTTTTCACTGAGCATCATGTTTTCAAGGTTCATCCATATTGCAGCATATATCAGTCCTTCATTCATTTTTATGTCTCAACAATATTTCATCGTATGGTTGTACTACATTTTGTCTATTCATTCATGAATGGATGGACATTCAGGTTGTTTCCAGTTTTTAGCAATTATGAATAATGCTGTCATGAACATTTATGCCTCCGTTTTTGTGTGAACATATGTTTTCAATTCTCTTGGGTATATACCTGGGAGTGGAATTGCTGGGTCATATGTGATCTCTCTGTTGAGCTTTCTGAGGGAATTCCAGACTGTTTTCCACAATAGCTGCTCCGTTTTACATTCCCACCTGCATTTTTCTCCATATACTTACCAATGCTCTGTGTGACCCTGGAGTATGATCTAGTCCTTCAGATTCTCAGCTGGAGAATTGAGATAATACAACCTGACTTGTACAACCTTCCATCCCCCCAAATTAAATACATACATACATACATACATACCTGACTCACTTCCCTGGTGGTCCTGGCATGAAGCTAAAACCAAATACCTACATTGTGAGAAAGAACTTTCACAAACGAAAGAGTGGCCGCAGAGTTCATGAAGGTTAAGGACTAGCACCCTCTCTTACATGTGTCCTTGCCTCTGTTTACTCTCTAATCCTTCTCCCCTAGGAGTGGTACTGGAGTGGCCGAGGGCATGTTGAGTCAGAGCTAAAGATTAGTTGAGTTCTAAATGACTTGTTTCTGGGGCACCTGGCTGGCTCAGTCGGTTAAGTGTCATTCTGCTCAGGTCATGATCTCAGGGTCCTGGGATTGAGCCCCACATTGGGCTCCCTGCTCAGCAGGGAGTGTGCTTTTTCTTCTCCATCTGCTGCTCCCCCTGCTTGTGCTCTCTCTCTCTCAAATAAATAAATAAAGTCTTTAAAAAAATAAATGACTTGTTTCTAAAGAGGTGAGCCCTAGATATCAAGAAGGTCATGGCAGTATCTTCACTTATTCAGC
>NC_138382.1:59361063-59367158 GCF_054177405.1 Leptonychotes weddellii
ATTCAAGTTGTGTGTTCATGGACCAACCACTTAACCTGTGCAAGCCTTAATTTCCTCATCTCATTTCCTCATTATCAGTGGATAATAATCGTAGTTGCCCGATAAGTACATTGGGTATATAAAGCACTTAGCACAGTGCCTGGCAGAGAGTTAGGGTTTATTTGCTGTTCCAGTGCAATTATTCATAGCACACCCTATTACTATCAAAAGTGTCTGTTTGGCTGATAAATTATATGGCCACACCTAGTTGGCAATCTGTGGGTCAACTCGAGGTGTAGGTGAGTGTTTCAGAGAGATCATCCTGGATACACACTGAAGAATGGATTTAGAGGACACTAGATCAGAGACAGAGAGGTCCTCTAGGAGGGGCTTGAATGACGTGGGTGAGAATTGACTGGAGTCAATACAACACAGGTGTATTTTTTTTTTTTAAAGAAAAGCAGCTTTTATACAGCTGGTGACTAACGTGGCGTATACTAATGTTTTTGACTGAGATGACCAAATGGATGGTGATGGGGAATTCACCAAGGCGGGGCTTTCCGAAGGAAGCACAAATTCAGGATGAAGGCACATGGGATGGTGAATTTTGGATACGTTGGTTCGAGATGCCCAAGGACTGCACTGTGGAGGAGTTCATGAGAGTCAGAAAACAGAATCAGAAGTTCAGAGAGAGGCCAGGTCTGGAGATGGAGATCTGGGTCTTATCCGTATGTGAGAGCCAACGAGATCAGTCAGGAAGAGAAATGAACAGTGAGAGGAGATTAGGGCTGGAGACCAAACTTGAGGCACCCTGCCAGCTAAGTGTCCGCGAAAGATGTTGTTGCCTGGGAGCTGGGGAAAGCCAGGAGACATGAGGCTCACAGAAGCCAAGGAGGGCGGGCAGTCTCAAAAAGCAGGAAGCTGCCATGGAGAGGTCAGATAAAATGAGGGCATGGACGTCCCACTGGGTGCCATGTGAAGGTCATGACATCTGTGGAAAGAAAGGTTCTGTGAAGTGGTGAGCTGGAAACGGATGGCAGAAAGCTTAGTGTGTGATATAAGGATTGCTACCCCAGCTTTCTTTTGATGTCCATTAGCATGCTAAATGGTTTTCCACCCCCTCACTTTCAATCTGGAGGTGTCTTTGGGTCTAAAATGAGTCTCTTGCAGACAGCATATCTATGGGTCTTGTTTTTTAATCCAATATGATACCCTGTGTCTTTTGATTGGGGCATTTAGCCCATATATGTTAAAAAAAAAAAAAGAAGATAGTGGGAAGGGAAAAATGAAGGGAGGGAAATCGGAGGGGGAGACAAACCATGAGAGACTATGGACTCTGAGAAACAAACTGAGGGTTCTAGAGGGTAGGGGTTGGTGGGGGGATGGGTTAGCCTGGTGATGGGTATTAAAGAGGGCACATTTTGAATGGAGCACTGGGTGTTATATGCAAACAATGAATCATGAAACACTACATCAAAAACTAATGATGTAATGTATGGTGATTAACATAACATAATAAAATAAAATTAAAAAAAAAGCTTAGTGTGAATGGCAGTCCAAGGAGGAGTGAAGAGTCAGGTTGTATTTATAAAATTTGCCAGAATCATAGGTTCAAGTCAAATCCATCATTCTGATAATTAAAGTAATGGATCAGAAAGTTGTGATATAATTCTCATGGAGGATGAATAAGCATCCACGGCTGTTATTTACTGTGCATTCAGATTGCCACACGCTTATTGAACACTACATCTGAAACTGATGATGTCCTGTATGTTGGCTACCTGCCCACATTGTCTGGTATAAGGAAATATGTCCCTTTGACAAATGCAGGAGGTGAAGTGCGGGGGCTCTAAGTGACCTGCTCAAGGTCACACAACCACACGTGGTGGAGCTGCAAGTTGCACTCACCTCTGACCCAGCCCAGAGTCCACGAGCATCCCTCCGAACCTCAGCTCCAATCTCAGAACATCCCCCCATTTTTAATTGTCTGAAAACAAATAGCAACTAGTGACATAGTAATCATGTTTTGCAATAAGAATGCTGAAGGTTCACATAATTGCCGAGGAAGGCAGTCACTTGTTTTCACAGTGCAACCTGGGGACCTCAGAAATGTTAAAGGCATTAAAAAATAATAATAACTGTGCTTTCTTGTGTGGAGAGCAAACAGTGGAAAATGACCTGTCTTTCCAACCTGAGCCTGGCTTTCAGGGAACAAGGAAACTTTGTGTATCTTTCAGTCCCAGAATAGGGGGGCCTTGTCCCTGAGTAAAATAGCAAGTTTCATCTTAACCTTCAAGAATGATGTCTTTTCATGTCTTCATTGGGTACCTGAAGGCCTGCCAAAACTCTCGAGTGAGAAACCAAACCCAGCTCACTCTGGCCAGTCTGCACCGTTCCCAGCCAAAGATGAGGCCCCTTCAGCAGGGTGAGGACACCCCTGTCCTTGGGACTCCATTTGTATATTATTCTTTATATCACATGCACATTATATATAGCTTTTCGTGTGTGAGGAACATCTCATGATACGATTCAAAATGCACTGCTTAATGTGGAAACAAAGTAAGACTCATATTTTCAAAAGAGAAAGAAAAATTTTTGAATAGAGGAATGGTTAAATAAAACAGAGTAATACATTGTATGGAATACTGTACAATGAAAAGAGCAGACTTGATCTGTTTGAATCAATTTGGGAGAAGCTCAAAAATACAGTATTGCCTGAAAAAAGCACACTGCAAACTGACATCCTCAGCATGATATTTATCCAAATGTAAAAAAATCAAAAGATCTATAGATTTTTCTATGGCTATCGTCCATCTAGTAAAAGTACATATTAAGGATAGATACCAATCCTAGAACTGTGGGTATTTCAGTGTCTGGGAGGTGGTGCCAGTGCTGGAGGAATTGGGGTTGGTGACAGATGAGGGGGACCTCTGCTTGATCCATAGCAGCTGTTCGAAAGTGTGGTCTGAGGATCCCGAAAAGTCCCCATGACTCTTCCAGGGATCCTCAGAATCAAAGCTGTTTTCATAGTAACATGAAGATGTTCTTTGTCTTTTTCATGGTATTGACATTTACACTGATGGTGTAAACCAATGGTGCACAGAGCTGCTGGGTCTTTAGTGCAGGGGCCCCAAACCTTAGGAGCTGCTCTTGCATCCTGTCCTGCCACCTGCCTGAAGTAAAAAAGATAACCTGCCAGGTTCACTTAGGAGTGACCTTAAGGAAATAGTAAAAACGATAAATTGTATTAAGTCTTGGCCCTTGTGTACACATTTTTTTGGGAAGATTTATTTATTTTAGAGAGAGAGAGAGAGAGTGCATGTGAATGAGCAGGGGGAGGGATAGACAGAATCCTCAAGCAGATTCCCCGCCCAGCACGGAGCCCGACTCAGGCTCCATCCCAGGACCCTGGGATCGCAACCTGAGCAGAAATCCAGAGTTGGTCGCTCAACCAATGGAGCCACCCAGGCGCCCCCCCTTGCATACACATTTTAAAAATATATCTTGAGTAGGGGGCGCCTGGCTGACTCAGTTGGTGGAGCATGTGACTCTTGATCTTGGGGTTGTGAGTTCGAGCCCCACATTGGGTGTAGAGATTGCTTAAAAATAAAAAATCTTCAAAAAAAAAAATCCTGAATAATGAAGTATGAATAAAGTACCTTTGTTGCATTCTGAGGTACAATGATTGTCTTTATTAAAAGCACTTGTGTAAAAAAAAAATTCACTTGTATGTTTGAGTCAAGAGCTCAATTAATTCCCCCTCTTTTTTATTTTTTATGGAACACCATTTTTATTTGAAAGAATGACTCGCAGACAAACTGCGGTTATTCAGACGAGGGTGTCTGGGGGATATTTTCCTGGAAATTAACAAAATGAGCCTGTTTCTTCAAGGAAAACAACTGATGGTATTTGTTACCAATGATAAAAATACAAAATTTCAACCAAAAATTAGAATTTTGGGAAACTTTTTTCTGCAACCATGAGCTTGGCAGCTTCTCAGTTCTTAAAGAATTTTCCAATGAGACTTGTGGTAATACTAACACATGGGATTTTTTGATATTGTATAATACAATGAGCCAACATTTGGAAGATCTGCATAAGTTAGTGAACCAATATTTCCAAAAGGCTGATGTGTTTCACTGAAATTATTTTATTCTCTGCTTTTCTGCATCTTCAACTCTAAAAAAGTTATTTGCTGCAAGGTGCTTCTTTCTTGTAAGAAGCCTAGATCATTAGAGATAAAGTTATTTTGGGACGGGGCAACAATTCACAGCATGCACAGCTCCAAGGAACTTTTACTTGCCTTTTTCTTCCAAATCTTATACTACATATTCCTTCCCCCCCACTTCCCTTCTTTTCCATTTCCTGCTTCTTTCCTGAGTCCCCAAGCCAAAATGACAGGTGCATCCGAGGGTTGTTGCTGTGACTCGTGCCTGTTCATTCACGCGTGTACACGCATGTATGTGGGGAATGTGGCAGGTGGGGGGTATCAGAGAATGGTGTTTTGAGTTTTCCCCATATGTTGGCATTAATACCACTTTCCTCTATTCTACTATTAAGAGAGAACTGGGGCAGCCTAGGTGGCTCAGTTGGTCAAGTGTCTGCTTTCTGCTCAGGTCATGATCCTGGGGTCCTGGGATTGAGCCCAGCATCTGGTTTCATGCTCAGTGGGGAGTCTGCTTCTCCCTCTGCCCCTCCCCCTGCTCATGCTCTCTCTCACTCTCTCCCTCAAATAAATAAATAAAATCTTTAAAAAAAGAAGAGAGAGAGAACCTTGGAGGTCAGAGAGAAGAAATTTGAGCATGGAGAGACTTTGTCCCAAATGGCTTAGGCAGACATTTTAAAATAAGAAAGAAAGGAGGCAAATATAATGAAATATATTATATTATATATAGAAATATAATGCCAAGGCTATTATTTCTCAAGGAGTGGGCCAGTGTCAAAGTCGTGGGAGAACATACATTCTTCCTACAGCCAGACTGGGAGTCCTTGGAAGGGTAATGAATTCTTGTGGTTCCAAGTCATGTTAGCCTTCTAGTATTATAGGAGAAAACTGGTCACAGCATGGTAGGTGGGGAGCAATTGAAGCACCCACTATTTCCTGCCTCCTCCCAAGTCAGAACTAAAGCCCACATGCTCTCCTCCCCACAAGGGGAGTCAGCAGAGGGGTGAACTTGAGTTCATCACTGTGAGCCTATCATGGGTGGTGTTTGGCTCAAGCAAGACAAAAATCAACCTCCTTAGCCTTGGACCCATGTCTGATGCAGCATCTTCAGCTGCTTCTCAGGGACCTGTGGGGTTGTCCTTGTGGGTGTTAATAACTGCAACACGAATTATCTATTGAACACTCACTGTGTACCCGAAATGCTTATTTTATTAATCTTACAATAATCCTGTAAGGTTATCATCCCATGGCAGGGACTGGCTGGCTTCCCCTTGTGGGCACACTGCAAAACTCTATTTCCCAGACTGCTTTGCAGTTAAGCATGGTGATACGGTTGAGTTTTGATCAAAGGCTTGTTAGTGAAGGTGTCGTGTGTTACTTCCAGGCCGGGCCTACGCTCTCCTCCCATAACTCTGACCTTCCGTGTTCTTTTCTCCTCCTCTATCATGTGAAGACAAGCACGGTGATGTTGGAACTATAAGCCAGAAGGAATCTGACTTTTGAATCACATCTTGGAGGACAACCACTGCTCAGTGACAGCCCTTTGGAACTTCAAGCAAGCAACAAATAAATCTGTACCGTGTTAAGCCAGTGAGATTTTTGGAGTTTACATATTATAGCAGCTTGTGGTACTCACATGAATACTCATCCCCAGTTTAGAGATGAAAAAACTGAGCCTCATAACATTTTCTTTGTCCAAGGTCTCACAAATAACCAACAGATCTACATAAGCTTAAATTGTGTGTGTGTGTGTGTGTGTGTGTAGTATAGTTCCACCAGTGTTTATGGGCTCTATGGTCCCCAAGGTCCCCCTCAGTCTCCAGCAGGAATGAGAAATGCGAGTTTCAGTGCCCTGACTGTACCCTCGTCAAGAGATGGAGGGCTGCACAGGTACTTCTGCTTCTGGGCATGGCTGAGCAAGAAGCAGTGACCCCAAAAGTTACCGAAACTT
>NC_138382.1:59367258-59373706 GCF_054177405.1 Leptonychotes weddellii
CCCGCCCAAAGCTCCACTTCTTAGCCAGGTTACCGAGGCTGGCCTGCCTTTTTACTCATACCTGCGTCAGCGTGGAACCGCGTGTTTGTGACGAGAGAGGTGACTCGATGTGGATCATCACATAGCTTGCTAGTGGCATATTTGAGCCCCTACCATATGCTCAGCACTCTCTCATTGTTGCAGGATCGAGTTCCCAAGGCAACACATGCTGAGACTCTGAGGCTTTCAGGCAAGACATTTATGGGATAGTCCCTTGGGAACACACCTGTAAGGGAGCGAAAGAGGCAGCACTGGGCAGAAGGAGAAGTTGAACTGTGATTTAGTTGCAACAGAGACCCCAGCTGATCCCACAGGGAGCATTGAAATTGAGGTGGCCCTTTGGAGATGTTCCAAATTGAGGCAAGAGGGCTAGGGCTGAGGCTTCGTATCCCCACTTGGACCGAGAGGCAAGTGGGCTACTCTTGGTGGGGCTGGTGGTGGTGGGGAGAGGTCATATTCTTGGGTGAGGCAGCTCCCTTTGGCATGGGGCAGTTTCCTGGGAGAAGCTGTGCTATGAGCTGGGGGAATGAGTGCCCCAGTTCTAGATCCTGGAGGGGGTCTGGACAGAAGACCACAGTATTTGCTGTATTCATTTATACACACAGAGATGCTGAGATTTAGGATGATGGAAATTGGAGCTTAGGGAAATTGTCACTTAGGTCACATAGCCACTAAGTGAACTAGAAAAATTTACATCTCTGGGCTCAGACTTTTAGCTTGACGTCTCAAAGTGGTTGGGAAGCACAGAAGAGAGGGCAGAACAAGGTTGATCTTGAGACTGATGGACTTCCCAGTTTAGGAAAGTGGCCCGAGTGGAATGCCTGGCCAGGACTGAGGTGACTCCTAAAGTATACACTAGAACAGGAGAGAAAAATTGGTGGGGCCAGGGGCACGGAATGAAAGGACTTGGTAGTGAGGGCGAAGAATGGGACGGGAAAGCTTGCTGCTGAATTCCAGAAAGCCTGGTATCCCAGGAGGAGCTGAGGAAGCCCTGTAACTGCTGAGAAATTCATTTCCCTGCCATCAGGGCCTTGGGAGAAGCAGTGGGTGAGGTAGAGAGGAGGGGCCATCCTAAAAGTTCCTGAAGGACACGTCCTTCCAACCAGCAGACCCAGGATTCCACCCCCGCCCCCCATCCCGCCTTCTTGGATCTAAATGCCTTAGATGATTGATGACATTTCAGCAGGTGGCCCAGCACCTGGGAGGCATATATTCTGCCAGGAAAAAATGTGAAAAACTTCAAAATGGGCAAAAAAGACTACTGGGTGTCTTGTCTAGCGCACCCTTCCTGGTTATCTGTGTCTCTCATTGCCTTCGAGTTTTTTTGTAACTCTGTCATTTGTAGAAAACTGATAGTAATGCAAACGATTCTTGCCCATAGAAGTGCAAATGTATTTTGTCCAGTGGAGATGCAGTTGGTTTTTGCACTGTGGATATTGACTAGGTTTGCGTTTGTTTGTAAATTCATTTCTGCCGTCCGGATTGCACCCCTCTGTGTGTTCTTTGAATGCTCCTTTGATCTGGTTGTAACACTTTACGGGTCTCATGTTCCTGATTAAATAAATCTTTGACACGTGCTCATTAAAAAAAAGAACACAAAAGGGAAAACCCCTGCAGGTCCCCTTTCTCTCAGTTGAATTGCTCTAAAACTGGGGAAAGTTGTTACACCCTGCAGAGACTTCTACAGTCTGCAGGAAGGGGGCGGTGCTGAGGGGGTGGCAGGAACTCAGCATCCTCATGTCACTTAGAGAAGCTCCATTTTTTTCCCCCCATAGGGGACATCCTCATGAGATTTCATTGGAACCCAAAGTGGCATGGGTTGAATCCTGTCCCTCTAAAAGATGTTGACGTCCCATCTCCCAGTACCTGTGAATGTACCTTCGTTGGAAATAGGGTTTTTGCAGGTGGTCAAGTTAGGATGAGTCATTAGGGTGGGCTTTCATCCAATATGACTGTACCCTATAAAAGGGAAATTTGGACACAGAGATAGACGTATACATATAGAGAGAATGCCATGTGAAAAAGGCAGAGATCAGGCTGCTGCATCTACAAGCCAAGGAATGTCAGAGATTGCCAGCAAACCACCATGAGCTAGATGAGAGGCATTGAGAAGATCCTTCCTCACAGCCCTTAGAAGGATCCAACCCTGCCAACACCTTGCCCTTGGACTTCCAAGCCTTCAGAACTGTGAGGCAATAAATTTCTGTTGTTTAAGCCACCCCATTGTTGTACTTCATTATGGCAGCCCTAGGAAGCCAATACACAAGGCTTGTATAGCTGCATGCAATGTGAACCACCAGATTTTGGCTTGCTACCCCCTGTTTACCATGAGAAATGGAATTAGGACTGTAGAGTGTTATAGGACCTCAAGTACCTTAAATACAACCGCCATTCAAGTGGGGAGGCACTTCATCTTTTCGGTTGTAAAACTCTTCAGGAAAATATGAAATCCAAAATAGCATGCCCAGCTGCAGTCTGACATTGTCTAATTATAGCTCTCCTGTTTGTTGTAGGCAGAAGAAGAGACCCTCCCTGGGTCTTAACAAAAGGAGCAGATTGTTGCCTGAATGACACCCTATTACTCTGTCCTCAATTTCCCAATCAGAACTGTCAGAGGTTGCACTTAATTAAGCTGTCTCCCCAGCCTCCTGGCATCCGACAGGTTCCCATAGTAATTACTGAGGTTTCCAAGAAGGGCTGGCTTTCCTGCATTTTTGCACACTCTCATGGCAGGCAGGGGTGGTTTGGACTGTGATGAGATCTTGGCTTTTCCCACAGCATATACTGGAATAAACACTTATTGGAACATCACTTGAGTGAAACGTTGGCTTATCCATTTTTTCAGCAAGAATATGAGTACTGAAGAGGACACACCCAGGGCTTGAAGCGGGAGTGACCTGTGTGCCTTGCAAGGAGTCTCTGGCTGATCTCTAGAATACTGGGGGCTTTGGGAGGAGGGTTGAGTGGTAATAAACCTGGGGAATCAGTCTCATGTTTCTCTTAGGCTGAAGAGTTGTTGGCTGGTCATTTCTCCTCTCTGCTTAATAATCCATGTGATGCCTATCAGAAGCCCATGCATTGCCTGCATTTCCTAGACTGGTTAAACATTTGACTGTGATGGAGATCTGCACTTGTTTTCCTGCAAGAGCTCAATTTAAATGCCCAAAGCTGGATGATGGGGAGGGCAACAGAGGTAAGGCAGGAATTGGGAATTATGATTCTCTTTTGCATTTTCCTTGCTTGCTGCAGAGCACTTGGCCTAAGGGGGTATAGCTTCCCTATGATGATTGTACCTCATTCCCTAGACTCCCTGTCTTTTCTCCTCCCATAGTCCTCTCTTTAGGTTTAGAGTTTTGAGGACCTAGCACACCCTCCCCATTGAGAAGAAAAACTACCTAGATTCCTCTTGTGTCCTGTAAGATCTGACACCTTGGCCTTCTGCCGGAGGTTGGTGGGGCTCCTTCTGGTGCCCCAGGATGTGTCTCATGTGAGTTCTTTGAACTATCAGTTCTTTTGCCACTTCTCATCTGTCCATGAACTTCTCTCCTGCCTTCAGAGGAGATCTCCTGATCCCTTTACCCTTGAGACTTCATAAAGTGGCTCCTCACCTTTGCTGTGGCTGTGGGTGCCCACAGTGTGATGCTGATATCCAAGGCAAGTCCTCTAAGGGTGTACCTGATGTCATCAATTCTGGCAAAGATTAGTGAGGAGGATTCCTCCCCGCTGTGTACCATACTCTTTTGTCTAATTTTTAATTCCTGCTAACACTACAGAGAAAATATGTGCTGGACTTGCTCAGCCCCAAGCTCACCCCAAGGCCAATGCCAACACACAGGGGATGGGCTGGTGACACATTCATGTTGGGGCCTGGAGCCTTGGCTGTGGAGTCCTGTGACCATAGGGATAAGAAGGGTCGAGATGACAGAGTGATTGTTTCATTGTAGACCTGTCTCCATCAGGTGTCTGCACTTCTCATCAAAAAAGAAATAATATACAAGGTATTTGCTTTTCCTGGTACAAAGTACAAACGATTCTCCAAGTCCTTCTGACCTGCAGACTTTGTAACTGCTTAGTAAATGCTTGTCCAAACATCTGCAGGGTCAAATATGTCTGGTCACTTGTGTTCTCAGTGAAAACTTTCACTGTGTTTCTCTTGTTAGAGAGAAACTTCTCCTGAAGAAGCTCCCAAGAACAGACAGGCCTATCTCTAAGGGAATCTAGCAAAAGCAGTAATTTAGACTGGCAAAGCCAAAAATCACAGTTAAATAATCTACCCAACAGGAGTTCATGCTTTGTTTTGGGAGCAAGAGAGCTACTCTGAACGAGATTTCCTCCTGTTTTAAAAATCATTTCTGACCCTTGACTTAGCTAATCCTTATTCAGTTACAAGGAAAGGTTACCCAAGAATGTGGAAGTTGTCCAGATCTGTAGGTTTCTCAGTCTTCGAGGAAATCCAGCCTGCATGAAATATGGGACTTGCTGTTCATTCACCTGGCCTTGCCCTTGGAACTCTCAAGAAGACCTCACTCAGAGGGGATGCTCAGAGTTCCTTATAATGGCACTGCTAATGCATAGCAGTCAAGGTCCTTTCAGAAGACAGAAATCACATCTTATTTTTCCCTTCCCTTCCCTTCCCTTCCCTTCCCTTCCCTTCCCTTCCCTTCCCTTTCCTTTGAACACCATGGGTGATGTTCATGGTCCAGGGCCTAGTCCTGGTGGGTGGAGTGTGGGGTTTCCCAGGAAGGGAAGATAGACATGGCTGGAGGCCTCAGGGTGTGCTTGTGGCTTAGGGTATGGATGGGAGTAAGTCCGAGTTTAGATAGAAGGGCAGGAAGAGAGTGGCCTGAGATGTGGAACAGACCCTTTCTCCAGGTCAGTGTGTAGCATTTCCTGGCCTCCATCTGATGCCCCAGGCAACCCTTCCTAGCTCAGGGCATGGTGTGTGGGGTCCATTCTCTCTTCTCTTTTTTGCAAGAACGGGAGGCTTTGCTACTTGTCCCTGAGCCTCCCAGCCACTTGAGGTCCAGTCCAGTTCTCATCCTTCTGTGAACCACATGACTTTAGTGTTTGCCCCTGGGTCGAACTGTGCATATCTCTCCTTCACTGCATCAGTGGATTTCCTTGCTTTCTAATTCATATATGTATTGAAAAAGTTCTTATTTTAAGAGACTTGTGTGTTTTATCTTGTATTTCTACATGCTTATAGCTGAGGTGGGGAGAAGGGGGAGATGCTTCTATGACAGGTCAGTGTTTCATGGTGACCCAGAGTGTCCAGGAGAGTTCTGCCAGCAGCCACAGAGCCAGAGAATGGGAGAGATATGCAAAGGGAATGTTACAGTGTTTTACTGGGGACTAAGAATGTGGTCTTCTGCCTGCCACTGATAATGATTCGAATTGTTTTTAACTACCTTTGTTTATCAAACTATAGTTTATTTGATTACAATTCCATGCACCAAATGGAGTCACACAGAACTCTAGTTATATTTGAGATAGGACTTTAGGTCTCGATGTTTGCCATATAGGAGATCTTCAATACGTATTTGTGGAAAAAAGGCATGCATGCACGAAGGTCAGAGTGTCAATTTGCTAGGACAAAAATCTTACAATTGGAGTCTCCCATTGGTAATAATTTGACAACTCTGATAACTTGAGGAGGTGCTGTGACATGGACCAGCAGCTCCAAATTAAGTTAATGATAAACAAAGGCATTCTTGACAGAGGGGGGCGCCTGAGAAGTATGAACAGCAAAACTAGAAAGAGGGAGCTTGAAGAGAAAACATTTCTCCAAGAAAGTGATACATTGAAGGAAACTTAAAAAAAGGCATTGATGACCTTATGGTAGAAATTGCTTTATTGTCTCTCTGGAGAAAAATCAATGAGAATTTTAGAGTGAAAAGAGGAATCGTGGGTTTCTCACAGCACATTGTCTCCCAGGTATAATGACAGCTTTGCCTCAGGGGAGACTTTCACAGTGACAGGAGGAAGGTGGCTTCACTAGGCAGGTCGCAGGCCAGCCGGGGAGCACACCTGGTGGACAGAGCGGCAGGTTTTTCAGAACAGAAAGCTGACTTAGAAGAAATGTATGCTTAGGTGTTGTGGAGAAAGGAAAGTGGACCCAATTAAAGAGATCTTTGGTTCAAGAAGGGAGGAAGCTTGATAATCTTATTAAGTTGATGAGCACAAGTAGCAGGAAGACAGGTGCGAGAACAGAAGCTAAATCAATGGCAGTTATCAGTGCAATGAGATCAGAGAGGAAGCCCTGGACAATGGAGCACTCTTGGGAGGAAGGCAGGGACAGGAAGTTTGGGAGGAAGGGATCCCAGTGGGCATATGGGCATAAAGGAGAGGCGACCTGGTCACAGCATGGCCCCAGGCTGTTGACAAAGAAGAGAGAATCATTCCCAATCTG
>NC_138382.1:59374206-59406729 GCF_054177405.1 Leptonychotes weddellii
TGAGAGACGATGGACTCTGAGAAACAAACTGATGGTTCTAGAGGGGAGGGGGATGGGAGGATGGGTTAGCCTGGTGGTGGGTATTGAGGAGGGCACATTCTGCATGGAGCACTGGGTGTTATGCACAAACAATGAATCATGGAACCCTACATCTAAAACTAATGATATAATGTATGGGGATTAACATAAGAATAAAAAAAAGATTTTATGTATGTATGTATGTATGTATGTATTTATTTATTTATTGAGCGTGAGCAGGGGGAGGGGCAGAGGGAGAAGGAGAGAGAATCTCAAGCAGACTCTGTGCTGAGTGTGGAGCCCAACATGGGGCTGGATCTCACGATCCTGAGATCACGACCTGAGCTGAAACCAAGAGTTGGACACTTAACTGACTGAGCCACCCGGGTGCCCCTATTATCATTATTTTTAAATGATCACATAACCCGGGCAGCACCCTCAGATGGTTTACTTATTCCTTTCATTCTTGACAGACATTCCCTGGAGAGGCTCAATCTTTGCTCCCCAGGTTTCCACTGTTCATTCCTTCCTAAAGCAGTTCCAGGTGGGATAGTTGATGATGGTAGCTGTCTATCGGGGTGACTAAGTAAACTGGCATTGGGCTCTGGTAGATCGAGGTCCAAATCCTGGCTCTACCACTTAGCAGGTGCGTGATCTTAGCCACATCACCAGACGTCTCCGAGCCTCAGTTTCTCCTCTGTAAAAACATGAGAAAATAATATTCCCTTTGAGTCTTGTTGTGTTAAATGAGATAATGTATGTAAGGCACTTATCACAAGGCCCGGAAGGTAGTTTGGGTTAGAAAAATGGGAACTGTTACGAGAAGCGAGAAGCCTCTCAAAACAGACTTTCACCTCATTGATCCATCCAGACACATAGGAGTCCCTGCCGAACGTCAGTCCTCCCTCCCCGCCCGCCCCATGGTGATGGGGCTTGCTCAGTCCTGCAGCAGAATTCACTTGTAGCTTTCTTCATCAGCAGATCAGGCAGCTGGCTCCTCAAACCTGTCCTGAAGAGAACTCCCCTCCCTTACTGTGCTCATCAATAGTATTTCTTAATATTGAAGTTATTTATCATATACTTATCTTTCTTTAAGTGTATACATTTTACGGGACTTTGTGCCTGAAAATAAAAAAATATTTCTCACAGTTGTGGCACATTTGCCTTTCCCGATTCACTCACCATCCTTTACCCTGCTCTGTGTTGGGACACTGATTCCCTGCACTACAGTAGAGGGCTGTTTTGCCCCTTGGCTTCTGGTTTGGCCAAAGGGAGGCACAGGCTGGGGACCTGATTTTATTCCTGCCACTCCCTCTCGGCCGGGTCACCGTGGCTTGGCTGTCTCCCCCTGATGCAGCTACATATGTAGCTCTCCCCATATGCTTTCTCCCGTTTCTGGTGTGCACTCAATCTCCATCAGGCCTGGGGAGGGTAACAGCTCCCCGGCCTTTCCAGCCACCAGGCAGTGCACCATCTGCCATTGCTTTTCTTAAATCCTCTCCTCAGCTTTGTAAATAGTACCTTTTTTGGGGGGTAAATAGTACCTTGATTAAACGCTCCTTGAGCGTCCTGCTAAGAGGTAGGACAGGTGTTGAAGTGGTAAAAGATCAACAACAGTCTAAAATAATCACAAATTATAGACGGTTAGTTTACCCAATTATGATGTAGCTATGGGAGAAAATAATAGGTAGCATCTGAATTCGAGTTTTTGAAAAAGTACTTAATGACAAATTAAAATGTTCCAGGATTCTCTTCAGGACCCAATTTAATTTTAACTAATTAATTAATTAATTTTCAAGTTAAATTATTTTATTTTACTTTTTAAATTTTTTATTATTATGTTCAATTAGCCGGCATATAGTACATCATTAGTTTTTGATGTAGTGTTCAACGATTTGTTAGTTGCATATAACACCCAGTGGCCAATATTATAAAAGAAAAATGTGTCTAAATGTGTGAGCCTGTAGAAAAAGACTTCTATATAGGATTGTGGTTGATTTTAACTTAATTCATGATTTTATGTTCCCAAATTAAAAAATAAAAAGGTGGAATTTGTAAGAATAAAACCAAGACATTTCATTACTTTTATATTATTGAAAGGATTTTCCTACTTAATATTATGAATGCCAATTATAGCATTCTATAAGAGTTACTTTGGGCAGATGATATTTTCTATTTGTATATTGTTATGATGTCTATAATTTGCTTTAAATTATTTCAGCATGGATGTGTGTGTCTGAGAGAGAGAGAGAGAGAGAATGAATCTGAGCTACTTTCTAAGAGCTGTCAGTTGCCCTTGACAACAATTCACACTCCAGGGGTGGTCAGCTAGCATTTAATCTGAAAGTCCACACCCCAAAGGCAGCTGGTATAGTATTTAAGCTGCTATATTTCAATCACCACCAGAGACTTTATTAGTTAACATAATGAATGTCAGAAATGGGTTTTCATGGATGAACTTTATGTCTTGCTAATCTGCATAACAGATGTTGGAAATAAGCTTTTCTTAGTAAAATTAAATGTTCTCCAGATATGGAGATTGGCTCTATTTTAGAGACATTGGCCACCCTAGCAAGTCCTATAGCCTGTTACTTTGGGGATGGCCCTCAAGGTTTGGTCCCTAAGTGGTCCTGTGTTGAGCCAGAGTGGGATGATTCTGGGAGCTTTCTGTGGACAATATGGACAGCAGAATCCTGCCTCTGGAATATTGTGGTATCTGCCTCTGGTTAATGTTCCTTGCAAGGTGGGGTCAGAGCACCTATAAACCACATGGGGTTGTATGATGTTTTTATGCCTACTACTAATAAAAGTTTGTTTAATCAATATCTGTACATGTGGCAGAATTTAGTCTGAGACCTGCTTTCATAAAAACCTGGTAGCAAGGTTATGGGGGAATAGTTCATCCCTACACCCAGAACTTTTTGATTTGGGCAAGACAATGAATTTGAGAGTGTTGGGTGACCAATACAGCCTAAGTTCATTTATAGCATAGAACATTTGGACTCTTAGGGCACAGATATTCTCTACCAAGGTTTTTGGAAAACTATAATTGCAAAAGAGCTACTTGAGGATGGAATCAGGATGGAAGGCACTCTTTGACCGGTGGAAAATAAGATAGCAAAAGGGTATGCAGCAGAAAGAGATGTTCACTAAAGGCCATAAAGTTTGCCTGTTGTTGTCCATTGTACCCTGTGCCTTTATAACATTCCCGGCACTCACCTGCTCCTAAGACTAGGATGTTGCAGGTAGAGTAGAGATCAGAACCCCACTTGGGCAAGAGCTTCCCAGAAGGTGGTCCTGCCTGGAGGAGAACGGCGGGCCCTCCCAGGTCAGAGGAGGAGAGTGGTTATGAAAATAATTTCAGGGTTGAAAGGGAAATAGGGACCCCTCCCAAATATTCTTGGGTATTTCCAAGAAACAGCACATAGATATAAGTCATCCAAGGCCTTGATGCCTCCTGAGATTAAGAAATAAAGCTCAGTAATTGTGGGCACATCAGATGTGTTTGCATACTGAGTTTGCTTAGGATTTCTGAGTCATCTACAGTGTCTACCCTTGTAACAGGCATCAATGATGAAGTCACGTATAATCAATATTTTTATTTACTAAAATTCTGCCTTTGTCCTAGAACTTTGAGGCAGCTGAATAATATCGCCTATATAATAAAATGAGGATAATTCATGCAGCATTTGATGATACATTTTATGGGCTAGCCTAATCTGATATAAAGCTTTTAGATGCTGTTTTGTTCTCAAAGGCATCAGGTGACCAGCTGATTGAAGAAGCAGGGCTTTACCTTTTCTCTAAACTTTTCTGTTGACTTGTCTTTCTCTATCCTGGATGAAACTTTGGGCAGCTCTCCCAGCTTTTCCATAATCCTCAGGTGTTAACACATTGTCTAATTTTCCAGGCATTAGTTAAGTCCAGTCCTGTTGAATAGCAAACTTCAATCTTTCATCCATTTTAAAGCCTCTCGTCCCCCACAATGTGGACCTCTGTCAGGCAGGAGACTAGCAGTGGGGGGAATGGGAGGGTGGTTGGATTCTTTACTATTCCCCACCGTTGTATTCTTTGTCCTCTTCTCTGTTGCTCTGGCTTTTCCATGGTTAGGGCCAGAAAGGCAGAGAGTGAAGAGGCAGAAAGTGCCTGCCTTGACTTCTCTAGCTGTAATCCACATCGGTGCCCTCTGGGCAGGGCCTGCAGACAGATGCCAGTCTCTCTACAGGCTCCTTCCTGGAGGGGGCCCTCCTATTCCTTGACATGGCACTCTCCTTGGACAGTCCCTGACTCTCAGTGGCTCCCTCCACACCCTTTCTGGGAGGACTGTCCCTCCAGATGACTTGTCCTTTGTCCCTCTAGATGACTGAGCCTTCTTTCCTTCTGAGGGATCCAGATCTGACATGTGGGATGCACATATGCATCTCTGGCCCCTCCACAATCTTCAAGTGCAGGCCAATTTCAGTGCAACCCTCTTTATCACCAGAGGTCCCTCTAGCCAGCTGGCCTTTCATATGTTGATAATGTTAGATGTGGGACGGCGCCAGACTCCAGGACTCCAGGCTCTAGCTCGGGGCTCTATCACTAGGGTATACCTATCAAGTTCTCGGAGACCTGAAAGTCGCCTCCGGTCAGTAGCCTTATGTGGCTGAAGGTGAAAACAACTTCCCACTTCCTTCCTATTTCCCAGTGGGAAGCAAGGAGACATGCCACAGCACACCAAGTCTGTTTCTAAAAAAAATGCCCACTTCCCGATGTCTGTGACAAATCCTCATGCCTGTCCCAGTGTGAAGAGTGAAGGACCAAACACCCTCCCTCACATATCCTAGCACATCCTATGAGAGTGATGTGTCCTAGCATCCTCAGCTGAAACCTTAGTCTTGTCCTATTGTCCTCAGCTGAAACTTCGATGAGAAGAGAAGTCCTACGTAACACCCTGTAACTCGAACTGCACACACCCAGAGGCGGTTCTGTGCAAAACGAAACATTCCAGAGGAGCCACAATAATCAAGATTCTACTGCAGTAGGAGTGGGTGGGTAATGCCTGCTCTCAAAATCTATCAGGCCAACATCGTCACATTCCCTGTGTTTCACTGTAAAGAATTTAGGAACTTAAACACGTCAAATACTCAGGTTACTTATCTTTTGGGAAGTCTCTGCAGACCTCCATTTTGGAGCTACCCCAGTCATCTCAGACTCTCTCTCTCTCTCTCTCTCTCTCAGACCCATATCAGGCAGGACAGGCAGTTCACTGAATAGTGTTTATAAGACTATGACCTAATTCCATGGCTTTCATGGAAGATCAATATAAGAACAACCACACACAATTTCCTGTTAGCCATACTAGAAATATCAGGAAAAAAGCAAGTCTAATGGAGAAATAACCCACTATCTTTAATCTTTCTGTAAAGCATCAAAAACCTGGAGATTCCAGAGGAAAAAACTGCACAGTGCAGAAACATCAACATGGCCTTCCAACTCCTGTGACAATGAGAGAACATGTCACCGGGAGACGTTGCAGGTGATTGCTCTGCTTCATTTGGGGACAAATCCTATTGCAAATAGATAGCAGAACAAACTTTCTAGAAGTTGTAATAATTGCACCTGGGCCAGAATGGAAGAAGAAGCAATTGGGAATAGAGAGTTTAAATGCCAAGAACAAGAAGAATGATGTTAGCAGCTGTAGAAAGTAGCCTCTGACCAAAGCATTCTCCCTGCCTCCCTTCCCCAGCCACCCTCAAAACCTTCACAGTTTGTCACCCTTTATTCATTATGGCCCAGTAAGGAACTTTTTCAGACATTTTTTCCCTACTCTCCTCCTCCCATGAAAATTTAATATCACATATGTGTTTATGTACTTACTGTATATTGATCTGTGTTTTATACATGAAAAGAGTAAGATATTTTCACCCCCTATATTAATTTCCTCGGATTGCCATAACAAACTATCATAAACTTGGTGACTTCAAACAACACAAATTTATTCTCTTATGGATCTGGAGACTCAAAGTCCAAAATCAAAGTGTTGGCAGGGCGGTGCTCCTCCTGAAGGTTCTAGGGGAGAATCCTTCCCTACTCGTGGCCCCAACCATTCCTTGGCCTGTGGCTGCCTAACTGTGGTGATAGTCTTCACAGGGCCTTCTCCTCTCTGTTTCTGTCTGTCCTTTTCTACCTCGTACAAGGACACTCTCATTGGAGAGTGATCCCATCCAGCATGACCTCATGCCTTCCCTGAATTATATCTGCAAAGACCCTATTTCCAGGCAAGGACGTGTTCCAAGGTTCCAGGTGGACATGAATTTTGGGGACACTATTTGACCCAATATGGGTTTGCCCCTCTAGGGATGCTATCATCTTTACTGAGAATGCATAGACTAGAGAATAAATGATATTCAAAGCACTCTAGAACCTAAATGCAGCTTACCTGGAGAAGTGAGTGTCAACTCTCTGAAAAGCTTCTCTTACAAATCCTCTGTTGGAGACTTTCTCGTAGCTTCCTGCTGAGGGACATCATGCTCCCTGAAGGAGCGTCAGAGCACTATCAGTCCATCCGCCTTCCCGCACTCCACACCCAGTGTCAAAAGCATTCTTTAGCACCTCTCATCCTCCACCGCAGCCTGGGTAAAGTGGAGAGAATAAGAGTATCTAATGCTACAGTTAATTTTGGCAATAATGGAGATCATGCAGGGAGAGGCATTAGCTCAGTGTCTGTGATAGAACACGTGTTCAATAAATTATTAGTCCTTGTTTTTACTGTTACTCTCTTCCCCTCACTGTGTCTTCCCTGAGAGATGGTCCTCCCTGTTCTTCCCCTGTGTTTCATGATCTTATTCCAATTTCTAGCCATGAGTTTTGAGGCTTCCCTTTTGACTCTCTCTCTCATGATCCCCATTTAGTGAGGGCTGATCTGACCTTTACAAGCTTCAGCTTTACTTCCCACCAGGAAATCATGAAAATGCCTGTCCTTGGCCCACAGAGCTTGCCTTGATATAAGCAGGGAGCCATGCGCGAAGGAGGGCCAGCACATTGAGGTGGGGAGCCGGCCACATCATGAAAAAACTGGGTGCATTGTCCTGTTGCATTCCCTTGGGAGGCCTTCTGTGTGACTGCTCTTCTGGAAAGGTAAGAAACCCATACATTACATTTTCTGAGAAACATTTTACTATGGCGTATGCTTATAAATAATCTGCTTCCAGCACACTTATCTTGGTGTATTCCTAATTTTAGGCTGTTTATCTTTGTCTTTATACTGTGGCTAAAACTCTGTGGCAGAAATAAAGGTGGAAGAGGTGCTTTTAACCCCATCAGCCTCAGAGGGACTTCTCAAGTGGTCCTTCTCATACGACAATGGGAAACTATCTTGCGGGTTTGATTTTTATCTCTGATAAACACGTCGAGATTTGTCTTCACTATTTCGTCCTCTTCCCTCGAGTTGCCCCAAGAGTTCTTGGTCACATACTATTGTGTTTAGGATCATTTACCATGATTTGTTTTACATACCCTTTGGCAGAGCTAAACATTTGTGGGTACTCGAATGCTGTTTGGGGACCACTGCTTAAAGGACGTGCTAATGATCATTTCCTCCAGATAATCCATCATATACCCTTGAGTCACATTGGATCAGTGAGACCCAGGAAGGTGGATTGCACTGTCCTGGTGGCATGCAGTTTGCTTTAGTGAATTGTTTTTTGATTTGCTGTCTTCAGCCTATATTAGCATCCTCATGGACCGAGCCATAGGAACCTTCTTATTCTGTCTGTGGAAAAACAATGCTGAGGATGTTATGGTTTCCTTCCACAGTGTCCTTTTGGGAAGATTCTTATCTTCACTACTGAGAAGATCAGTACTTCTCTTGAATGTTGGGGCTGTTTTTTGCCTCATGGATGTTGGAATCGTATATATAATGATGTTTCTTTTCTTGTGTTGAAGGCAAAGCATAGAACCATTTGGTGGTTCCCTACATAGCCAGGCTGAGGGCCCCTCCTCTCCCAAGCTCATCCCCGTCCCTCTCCTTGTATTACTTTGCACCATTCAAAATTTTGTGCTCTTTTGTTGTGTTTTGGTCATCCTTGTAAACTCCCTTATGTTGTTCTCTGGAATAAGGTAGGAAACACATATTTAAGCAAATAAATATTTATCTGGAGAGGAATTAGACTAATTTTGTGTGATCCAAATGGGCAAAATGAGGATTCTTTCCTCCCTTCCTCCCTCCATTCCTTCCTTTCTTCTTCCTTCTTTGCTCCTTCCTTCCAACATATGTCAACTATCTGGAACTGAACTGGGAGACTTCGAGAGATAGAAGAGGCAGCTTTAAGCTATTTAAGAAAGGATTTTACAATGCTCAGAACTGCCCACAGATAAAGAGTTATGACTTGCACCAGAACTTCATAATTTACAAAGCACTTCTGCACACATATGATTTTGTTTTACCTTCATAGCAATGCTCAATTGTAGGTGTTATTTATTATCTTCATTGATCAGAGTCTGAGCTTTAACGAGAATCTTAGCTAAGACAACTCAGCTGCTAAATGGGGGAGGCAGGGATTGCCTTCTGGTTTGTTTGCCCTTTCCATGACCTGATACTCCCCACCACCTGTCCCTCCTCTACTCCCTGTGTGGTGGGCATACCCTGTCAGTCTGAATGTGCTCCATTTCACTCTGACATCATTTTTACCTAAAATGTGAATAACATTTCATGTAGTGCTGTTTCTGTTTTTATTCTCTGTGATTTAAAAGACAACAGAAATATGCCAAACATGTTTCCGCTTTCACGCTTCAAAAGTTTTGCTTCAGAAGACAGAATCCTCCGTAGAGGGGCCATATGCACACTGGTTGGGAAACAGGTGGGTCAGTGTGCCCATCACTCAACACTCCCATCAGATTCAGCACATCGGTTTTGAGTCACCACACACCACCACCTCCACCTGCGAGGTGAGCTCTAGTTTGCTCTTTATGTATGTGAAGATCATGCATTATCTTAGGGAAAGCAGAACAGTATGTTCTAGAACAAAGCTAGTACTTGTCACAGCATGCCCCACCAACAACTGTTAAGGCACTTCCTTCTCCAAAACCAATATGAACTTGGAGAGCATTATTATTTGTGTGTGTGTGTGTGTATGTGTGTGTGTGTATGTCGGGGAAGACTCCTCACCGTCCCTATTTAGCATGAAGAAGCAAACTTTTCTAAGATATTAATTTGTTTAAAGAAGGAGTACTGGATCATCTCTTGTTATCCTTCCTTAAACTCCTTTTATCTTGTTGAAATCCCTCAAACATTATGGCTTATGGATGGTACACTTCCATAGCTCCTAGAGAGATGCCATTTCCCCCTATTTTTATGGTTCGCTGGTCATTTCAGTGGGCCCTTGAATGTAAGCCTATGTGTGTAGTGTCTCAAGCAGGGCAAGTCAGGTTGTGCTGTGGTAACAATATACCTCAATAAAACAAAGATTTATTCCTTGCCTGGGTTCACTCTAGGTCATCTGGGGGTTCTGTTCCTCATCGTTTTTACTTTGGGACCCAGGCTGATGGAGCAACCCTACCTAAGTGGCGCTGGTTGCTGTGGCAGATGGAAGAAGTGTCACAACTTCTGCACCAGATCCTAAGATTTCAAACTTTCAAAACAAGTCACTTGGTCACACCTCACTTCAAGGTGCACTGAAATGCAAACCCACCATGTGCCTGGATAAGGAACCCAAAATAGTTGGTACAGTGAGTTAGATCCCTGTGCTATACTTGAATCTTATCTGGAAACATCATCATTTATATTTTAAATGTAAATGTAAAGTTTTATTAGGATTTTGGGATCTTGAGACTAAATCTGCCACTTATTGCCTTGTACTTTTGGATAGGTCCCTTACCCCTCTTCTGAGTCCAAATTCCTTTATCTTAAACATTGTAGTTATAGCCTCTGGTCTGTCTACCTTTGTAGGATCATTGGTGAGTTTATCAGTGAGATACTATATATGAAAATATTCTGAAATGTGAAAAAAGCTTTATAGATAAAGATTGTTCCTATTCTTACCATATGCCACTTTTGGGTAGAATGATAATTCTAACTCCTATCATTTAGATTAAGAAGAAATACACCTATTTTGAAAACAGGCACCCTTTCTGCAAATGATTCTATTGGTTCTACCCAAATGTCAAGAACCATTCAAAAGGAATGTACAACAACAACAATAATAAAACATTAATGCAGAACACACGGGGTCTGAACTCATGGGTCACTTTGTCTTTAGACACTTGTAGGAATATCTTTAATCAGACAAAGAAGGATTGTTTCTGTCCTTTGCTGGCCTTCTATAAGTTAGCAGGTAGAAGAGTGATCATTAGAGAAGACAACACAGAACTCTAAACACCATAGATTGTGAATGGATTAAGATTTCGTGGGAGGTCTGAGGAATTCATTCCATATCATTCCCATTTTTCATGGCAGTTCATGATGATCTTCTTTGGGGCACATTGAGCATGTATGCTCTTCTTAGGTTAACAAGACAATTCCATTTACCCCAAATTTCACAGGACACCATGGAAGGTAGACCTTTAGGCCTCCAAGAGCCTATATTGGGCACATATCTCCAAGCGGATAGTACATATGCTTACAAAAGCTGGTTCTTTGTTCTTGGCTTTTTCATTCACTAAACACTAATTAAACACCTATAAGGTGTCAAGCACTGTGCTGGTGATCTAGCTAGTATAGATGCAAAATTAATAAGACCCAGTCTGCCTTTGGGTAGTTCACAATCAAATGAAGGAGACAATAATACAAGTAATGATTACTTACAATACGTTAGGGATGTCCAGAAGCAGCTTAGAATACAATAAATATTAAATGATCTTATGTAATATCTCTGCTTAAACCTTTTCAAGTCTTCCTGTAGTCTTTTGATTTCCTCCTGACTTCAGTATTTAATGAAGAATCATTCTGTGTAGTTTGGGGTTGAGGGACTCAAAGAATATCCTTGGGTCTGTGACCCAAGGCTTTCTTTATTACTCCTAAATACTTACAGTATCTACTTAGATCAGAAAGGATACCCCACTTCTTTTCCTCATTAGCTCTCACTTGGACTGTTACTGTGGTTTCTTATCTGGTCTCCTTGCCTCCTGACTCTTCCCTCATTTTAATTGTTCATAACCCCATATCCTAAGTTCATGACCAGCCACATAATGTGAAGGTCACAAGACAAGATGAAAATGCACGGACTCATATTCAAAATCACTCAAACTTTCAACACAACAGCAGTGCATTACACCAGGCATGGGACCCTTCTATGCTTGGGGTTCTATGTGACTGCATAGTTTGCATAGCCATGAAGCTGATCTTGCCTGAGTTCAACTCCTTTTTTTTTTGTTTTTAAAGATTTTATTTATTTATTTATTTATTTATTTATTTATTTGAAAGAGAGAGGCAGAAGGGGAGGGAGAGGGAGGCAGAAAGACTCTCAAGCATATTCTGTGCTGAACGCAGAGCCTGATGTAGGGCTTGATCTCCCAAACCCGAGATCATGATCTGAGCTGAAACCAAGAGTCGGATGCTTAACTGACTGAGCCACCCAGGTGCCCTGAGTTCAATTCTTTTAAAGTATAGTTTTGGTCATGGTAAGTCCTTGCTCAAAAACTTTCAACAGCTCCACAGTGTTTAAAGTTGTAACTTTAAGGACCTCTAACTAAGTCTAACTTGCAGTTGGTGACAGAGGTAAAGATAATTTTGTGAACCCCTGAACTTTCTAATGGGGGATACAAATTTCACAAGGAGAAGCCCTGGGTGACCCAGACCTTATACTCCATTGGTCAACTGAGTCCAGAAAGGCCTGAGAAGTAAAAAGAGAACAAAGAATGTTGTCGTCCCTAGACAGGTGTCTCAGGGGAGAGCTGCATACAGGTGTGACCTGGAGAGACAGCAAAGAAAGGCAGTCTATGCCTTTAGTCTTTGCACATTATGAAATCTGTGGGAAGAAAGAGGACACTTTTGGTATCACAAATATCATTTCCATCTAACTGAATTCGTTCATCACTACATTAAAAAAAAGCTGATGCAATTGAAAAGTGAGTTAAAATGAATCCATCTTCCCACAAAAACAGCCTGGTGTATGTGTGTGTGTGTGTGTGTTGATGTAGATCTCATTTTAAAGAAAAAATAAGTCCTGGCTTCAAGCAAACCAGAGGCTTATTTCATATGACAGCCTCCTTGCAGACAGCTGATGGTTCCAGCACATGGAATTACTTATAACTAAAGCCTCTGACTAAAGATGAGGATGTGGCACTCCATTATCATCCTCTTTTCTGAGATTTAAAGACCTCTTTAGAACATAAACCAACGCCAGTTTTTATTTTAACAAATCAGTATCTTCATGGGCTTACTCTTCCCCATTTGGCAACATCCCAGAGCCCTCCTGTGACCATGAAGGTTGTCATATATGTGCTGGATACAGCCAGCTTGAAAGAGTATGTCTTCTTTCACAAACTCTAGAAAAGGCAAGGGCATTATTCATTTATAACTGTGAAAACTAGACATTCTTCCCTCAATATCTCTGTTTGGATCAGTATTGCATTAGTTGTCTATTGCTGTGTTACAAGTTACTGCAAATTTAGTGGCTTAAAATGATGCACAGTTATTAATTCAGTTTCTGTGTCAAGAGTCTGGGCACAGTTTAGCCAATTCCTCTGTTTTAGGGTTCGTCACAAGGCTGCAATCAAGTTGCCCACTGGGGTTGTGGTCTCATGTGAAAGCTCACATGGGGAAAGAGTCACTTCTAAGCTTATTCAGGTTGCTGGCAAAATTCAGTTCCTGGAGGACCATTTGACTGAGTGCCTCAGGTTCCTCATAGCTGTTGGCTGGAGGCTGCCCTGAGTTCTTTGCCATGTGGACCTCTCCAACATGGCCACTTACTTCATCAAAGTTTGCAAGCTGAGAAAACAACAAGAATCTGTTAGCAAGACAGATATTATAATAATCTTATAGGCGACAGCTCATCATCTCTGTACTCTATTGGCCATCCCACTCTCAAAGGGAGGGGACTACACAGGACATGTGAATACCAGGGGGTGGAGATCATTGGGAACCATCTGGAATCAGCTCACCACAAGGATGCAGTCTCTGCTTGAGGGAATCACAGTAATATTCTCTTATAAAGAATGTGCTGCATTTTCCAGAGTTTTAAAAATTCTTGTGGATAGGTTCAGCAGACAAAGTATATCCTTGGAGAAACTATGATGTCCCAGTGACCAATTTATGTCTGTATTTCAGCTAATTTTCTCATCTTTCCCATAAAACATTATTTTCCATTCTCTCCAAAGAATCTCTTTTCTCTCATACCCCCTTTCATCATAATCTAATGGAAGAACTGTCTGGTCAAATTACAACCAGGGAAGAGCTCAGATTCCTTGAGGTTGAACAGAATAGCCTAGAATTAGCTGGTGGGCCATGTTGTGTCTGCAAGGCAGCCTTCTGACCTTGACTTTTCTCAGTTTCACTATTTCTCTTTCATGTTTATGAGGCCCTGAATCAGACACCCACACCATTTCCAGAGCTCTTTCCTAGTAGAGTTGTCATGACAAAGCATTTTTAGGGAATTCCATGCTTTATCCTCTGGAATCTTAAAACCTATTGGATCTGGTCCCACCAGTTTTCCTTGTAGACATTGCTAAAAGTTGCAGATGACATTCTGCAACTTACATTTATAATTCTGTAATTTCTGTTATATTTGTCATTGTTGATGACAAATATAAAGCACCTATATGTCTTTTTCAAGTGGGTAGCAATCTCAGGAATTAGAACATTGTTGTTGTGGGTGTTCTTTTTGGTCACCAAAATGTAGTAAACTAATTAATTCAATCATTCATTCACAGAGTAACCTTCATTCATTCAAGAATGGTCATGGCTGCTGGTGACAAATGCCCTTGTTGGTCCTTGCTCTCCTCACTCTTCATGGCATTTCCTCTTAGCATACACTGTGCTTACCTCTCCTAGAAATAGAAAGTATTTTCTCTCTAGTGCCTCCTAGGGTCCTAGCTGACTCAGAACTAATATTCCTTGTGGCTGAACATAGAGTCAAGGGCAATTCTTAGGTTTAGTCAAATCATCAGCTTCTTCTGCATGTTCTGTTGGGGACTCAGGTGCTATCTAGACCTGCCTACATTGGATCAGGCCCAAGAGTATATAAGGTTTCTCCTTTCATGACCTACTTAGGGGTAGCAGATGGAGAGGGGGAGGAGATAAGAGGGATGTCAGGAGTCTAAAGGCTAGAGAAGATGATTAGAGTCTTTTAAAAGGTAAGATGGTAAATTTTGGAGCCTGTGAGAAGGCCTAGAGGTAGTTCTCAAGCAGGTTAGTGTACATTAGAATCACCTGGGGAAAGTTTTTTTTAATGCAAATTATTTGTCTCCCTCCTCAGATATTTTGATTGGGGTGGGGGAGGTCTAAATATGGCCTAGGAGTCTGCATTTGCACTTAGCATTCCTCACAATTATGATGCTGAAGGCCTACAAAGCTTCATGTAGAAACAGTGGGATCTTTGCAAAATAGATCACATGTAAAACTGTAAGGAAAAAAATCCGAGGAATGAATTTACTATTTGTTTTTCCCTTCATGGATTTCAGAAATATAATCACAAACACAATACAATCTACTTATTATATTTGACCAGAGGGGGAATGATTGCAATGTTTATTAGCTGAGGGAAGCCTAAAAGCTGAAATTAAACCAAGTGGCTGCTTAATTTGATCATTTACCTCCTCCATTTATTTTTTTTTATTTTTATTTTTTTAAAGATTTTATTTATTTATTTGAGACAGAGAGAATGAGAGACAGAGAGCATGAGAGGGAGGAGGGTCAGAGGGAGAAGCAGACTCCCTGCCGAGCAGGGAGCCCGATGCGGGACTCGATCCCGGGACTCCAGGATCATGACCTGAGCCGAAGGCAGTCGCTTAACCAACTGAGCCACACAGGCGCCCTACCTCCTCCATTTAAAGGGTGTTCATTCATTTCCTCTTTTCTTTCATTCAAGAACATAGTCACCTATGCTATGAATGAAAGTCAGCAGCCTTTCACAAATAGACAAATAATGCTAGCTTTGGACAACCAGACAATGTCTCCTTTATATCTGTGTCTCTAAATCACACTCTGAGTACCCACTGATGTTGTTCTCTCTTGTTCTCAAAGTTTTGGAATTACAAAGACTCAAAGGGAGAAGTCAATGTTTTGCTAAGGAGCAAGGTACAAGATAATGAATGATATAATGTAACCAAACATGACATAACATAACATCTACCTGTATATATTTGTAATATTTTTATGATGAAAGATTTTTATGATTTTTATGAAATATTGTCATGAAATGTTTTTACGACAAAAAGAGGTAGAAGAGGGGCGCCTGGGTGGCTCAGTTGGTTAAGCGACTGCCTTCGGCTCAGGTCATGATCCTAGAGTCCTGGGATCGAGTCCCGCATCGGGCTCCCTGCTCGGCAGGGAGTCTGCTTCTCCCTCTGACCCTCCTCCCTCTCATGCTCTCTGTCTCCCATTCTCTCTCTCGCAAATAAATAAAATCTTAAAAAAAAAAAAAAGAGGTAGGAGATAGACTCCATCCTATTAATCTTGTTTCTTTTCCCCTTTGGGGGACTGAAGATGAGATTGGTGTAGAAAATTAATTAACTTTTACTTTTTATATCTATGTAGTATTCTTGTTAACAGTGAACCTGTATATTTTTTGTATCAAAAAATAAGAAAGTAGAATATTACAGTGTGTGTTAGGTGCAAGGAATTCTGGCTTTTGGGTCCCAGGTCCCGGGCGTGTTAAAATTAGAGGAAGAGCACAGGTATAAAGGTAGATGGCTTCCTATCAGATGCCTCCGCTCAGTGTCTTGTTTGATCAGATTTACTAAAGATTTGTGAGGACCAATCATCTGCTTTCTTTTTTCCTCAGTAGGTGCATGCTACAAAGGGTATTCACTATCACCAAGAGGCCCCGTAGGGGGCTTTGCCAAGTACAAAATGAATGATAAGATGGCAGGATTTCTGATAACACTTCAAATGTGCCCTGATTTTGGAACTGAGATTTTTGCTTGCTACTAAAATTGACCAACTGTTAATTCTTTAAGAGCTACTAGCAAAAGTCCCTGGGGCCTGTCCAAGTTTTGAGGCAGAGGTCGGGCACCATTCATTTATTCACTGAATGAATTTTTACAGGTGGGTGGAAGGCCAAAGAAGAAGAAGTTGTGTACTGATTTCATTCTGCTAGTGGTGCCCAGTCAACAGCTGGTTATTTTAGCTACTATAATTGTAAACCAGTAAAATTCAATTTACACTTCAGTAAATTCTTGAAAGCAGAAAAGGACAAATAGTATATGATTCCATTTATATGAAGTACTTGGAGCAGTCAAATTCATAGAGACAGAAAGTGGAATGTGGTTGCCAAGGTCTCGGGGGAGGAGAGAGTGGGGAGTTAGCGTTTAATAGGTATGGAGTATTAGGTGGGGAAGATGGAAAAGTTCTGGACATGGATGATTGCACAATGATGTGAATGTACTTAATGCCATAGAACTTGTATACTTAAAAATGGTTAAAATGGTACATGTTATGTTATGTATATTTTACCACACTATAAAAAATTACTGAAAAAACTTGATAGAAAATACAAGATGCTTCCAGAAACGTCTTCAAGGTGTAACATTCCTGGATCTTATTACCCTTGCAGTGTGGAGTTATTTATTACAATCCAGAGGGAAAGTGCGTGGGGCCCCAACTGTCCCACTGTGCCTGGGACGGAGGGATTTCTTGGGAGGTGGGACAGTCAGTGCCTAAACTGGAAAGTCTCAGGAAAGCAGGAGCACGTTGGTCACCTTAACAGTATCCAGCAAAGACACATCTTGAAGAAGAAAGACAGCAGGATGGCAGGCTTGCTGACTGTGGAGAACAAGGTGAGGGAGTAGGTGGAAAAGCAGTCTTGATGTGGGAAAGCAAGCCCAATCAGGACTTCTTGCACTTGGAAATGCATTTTCGTTTTTTGCAATTTCATTTGAAATCTGGATTGCCTTGGCTTCTTTTAATTTACTTTTTTGATGGTCAGTGAGCAATTCAAATAAGGACATGGTGCAGACCCAGCCTAAACTGAAATGGAAGTGCTGACAGAGGATACCCTGAAGGATGTAATGCAGGATGTAGAGACTGCTTGTTTTGCAAGCATCCAAATTAACCTCCTGAGGTCTTCTGGAGAATAAACAAACAACTGAAGTGGGTTCCTTTGATGAGCCATTTGGCTGCCCAGGGACAGAATCCCATCCCCTGACTGGCCTTTGCCTTTTTTGCTGGCTGCTAGCTGATCAGCATTGTACCCTAAGTAAGGAAATCCAAGTTTGTGTTCCAAAATGACTTTCTCTTTCCTCTTCTCCTTCTCTTTCTCATATTTAAGTCGTGTTCTATTGTTTTATTTTTTCCTGCCTCTGTTAGAGGAAATCAGCCTATTAATATTTCTCCTTGTGTACAAATAAATAGCCTGTTAATTTTACTGTCTCTGAGTTATTGACTATTATTCTGGAGGTTCTGCTGTGATCTAGCCCACCACAGAAACATCTAGATTAAAGTGCACCTGGTCTGTGTCTTGTCTGTACCTGGACCCCTTGGGTCCTTGGCTCATCTCTCGGCTCCTATAATAAATCTCACGTGGTGGTTGTGCTCTCTGGCCCTCGCATGCTGACTGATTCTTGGTCACATCTGTTTCTGCTCCTGGTTCTTGCTCTGCTTTGAACAGGGTGGATTGAACCTACCTTGGTGGCAGCAGTGGTGGAAACTGGGCTTTAATTTTCTGGCCTGTTCATTAAGTCATTTCTCTCAAGTGGTAGGTGAAGGGCACCTGCAGTCTGGTTTCCATGACCTTCGTAGGTTGTTTGCCTGAGGATTCTGATGGTGCCTGGCACTAGAGAATGCCGGGTTGAAAAGGTTTTGGTGTTTTTCTTGCTATTGACTGCATTCTTTCTATTTATGCATTTTGGTTTGTGTCAATTTGGTTTTCTCTGAGTCCAAATATCAGAGCCTTTTTCCCCTTCTTTCAAACCTCTGGTAATTTTTCATGTGCATTTGTTCTGGACCCAATCAGGCCAATATCTGCAAAGTGAAAATTGCCGCACCAGAATTAAAAGGAAGCTGGATCTCTTTGCTTTCTGGCATAAGTTGTTTCGGGCTCATCTTGTACTTTTTTAGTTCCAGTTCTAAAATGAGTATTCAATGGTCAGATTTCTTTTAATGATTGAATAATTCCAGAATTCCTTTCTTCAGGACTTATAAAATAAGAAAGATTTGTCACTATTATAAAAAAAGGGGGACACTAGATAAAAAGGAAAAGAGGCTCTTTTGGTACATTTAGAAGGAAATCACAAAATTATACATCAACACTGATGCTTCCCAAAAGGAACAAATGGTGATCACTTACATGCCTTTATTCTTTAGCTGATCAATATCCTTTACAAATACTGGCACCTATATTTCCACTTTAAATTCTGCTCCTTATCACAATTAGCTCCTCTAACTTGCATAAGCATTGATACAAGTTCCCAGCTTATAAATACGAATCAGTTTCTGAGCAAATAAATGGATACATTTTGTCTACCTATAGAGATAGTTAATAAATTAGATTATAAGGATTCTTAAAATCTAATGGGGCAAGTGCCTTTTCCAGTTAGCTTTTATAATTTCAAAATATTAAGTGCTTATATAAATGTCAAGTAAGAGAAACTAAAAATTCTAAGTATGATTTAAATAAGTTGACTGTATAAGAAGTTTTTCTTGCTAAAGCTGTAACTCAGAAAAATGTTTAACTGTAAGTTTCATTAACAGCCTTGGATACTAGGTTCAAAAATCAAATGGAAAAATTTGCTTTTAAACATGTTGAATGCTCTAACATATGGTAATATAAAGGTACAGAAAATAGCTTCTTTTAATATTTATATACAAAATGCTTCTGAAAATTAGACTGATTTAATAAATTTGTTTAAAAACATTATCTCTTTACTCTATGCCAGTCTTGGATATATTTTCTCATGAAAAGCCTAATTAACTTTGAATTTCCTAAATTTTTAATACTGGTTTAGCTGATTAGGTAAACTAACATCCCTTTATTTAAGATGATAAAATTACAAAAGCATGTGTTCAACTAAGTTAAAATTTAAAAGGTAATTTCTTTATAGAAAGAGATATAATGTTACTTGTAGACAAAAATAGCTAGTTCTTGCTTTTCTGCTTCAGGTTTTTTTTTTTTTTCCCCCAGAGAAAAAAGTTGATTGCTTTGGTTAAAGGTAGCCATTAATAGAAAAAGCTGATATACTGGTATAACATATTAAAAAATAAATATGAGGGGTGCCTGGGTGGTGCAGTGGGTTAAGTGGCTGACTCTTGGTTTTGGCTCAGGTTGTGATCTCTGCATCATGGGATCAAGCCCTGCGTTGTGCTCAGGGCTTAGTGCAGAGTCTGCTTGAGACTCTCTCTGCCTGCCCCCCCCCCACCCCACATTCTCTCTCTCTCCCTCTTTCAAATAAATAAATCTTAAATAAGTGTGAGTATACAAGATAATGGATATTTTATCTGTTTATCAGGGGAATTGCTACAGTTTATTAAGATGGCAAACTTTATATATTGTGTATATTTATATTTTATACATTTATATGTATACATTTATACAGTCTTATACATTTCACAGGTGAAACAATCACAAATGCATAGAAAAGCTAGAAATACTACAAAGACCTTTTATTTCCTGAGCCATTTGAGAGCAATTTGCCACCCCAATGCCCTATCACTCTATCTAATGTGTACAATATTTCCCATGAACAAAGCCATTTTTCCATAAAACCACACATAGCCATTGGAATTGGGGAATTAACCTCAATATGTTATCACTATACAGACCACATATAAACTTTCTAACAATATCCTTTATAGGAAAAGGACCTAGTTCAGAATCATGAATTGCATCTAGTTGTCATATCTCTTTTGTCTCCTTTAATTTGGAACATTTCCTCACTCTTTCTTTGACTCTCATGACCTTGACACCTTTGAAGATTATAGGTCAGTTATTTTTAGAGTGTCCCTCAGTTTGAATTTATCTGATGTTTCCTTATGACTAACACAGGTTAAGCATCGTTGGCAGGAATATCACAGAAACGATGCTTGTTCTTCTCACAACAGCCCATCAGATGGTACAAGGTGTCCCTTTGTCCCATTACTGGTGATGTTCACTTCAGTCACTTGGTTAAGGTGGTGTCTTCCAGGCTTCTCCACTGCAAAGTTCTCTTCGCAATAGCTCATTTGTCATCCAACCTAGCTGCCTTCTTTCTCTCTGTCTCTCCCTCTGTCCCTCCCATCCTTCTATTACTATTGACTCATGGATTTCTATTTTATTTGGTGGGTTATAATCTGTTTCTATCATTATTTCTGTTGTCCCAAATTGTTCCCCTGAGACCAGATCAGTGCAAGTTGGTTCCTGTGTCCTTCTGATGTGTTCTTCATTCTTCAAGTACTTTGCTTTCTGGCGTAAGTTGTTTCGGCCTTCATCTTGTACTTCTTTAGTCCCAGTTCTGAAATGAGTCATTTCTTCAAGGGGCTTTGGTGCCTTTTAATGGAGAATAATATCCAGAAACCCAGATCTGGGGACTTGGTGTCCTCACCTCACTTTTACTCGGGTGTCATTGTTCCCAGGCCCTCTTTTTGTGGACACAGCTAGAGAGAATATATGTTTGCATGTTTATATTCCATATACACATGACATATGCACACATTTGTATCTATATTAATTTCTATATCTACCTATCTCTATATTAAAGACCATGAGTTAACACCAATATCTCTAATTCCAGTCCAACACCACAGGTTTCATTCTGATTTTCATTCCTTGTGTATTTATTGCTCCTTTTTCAGATACTGATAAACCTGGCTCCCATTACCTGCCTGCATTTACTTATGTTTGCTCTTCCTGACCAGTCTCCAATCTATGCCACCATCCTCATTTTGACTTGACTGATATTCAACTCTGATGGTAATCCTAATATGACATTGTTTGATAATACCTCATGTATAAAAATAACCAAGGTATTCCTTGTTCTGATATACTATAATGTTTAGATATTTTATCATGTATATCATATATATAAATGATATATAAAAATTATATATATATAAAATTATATATATATATATATAATATCTTATAGCTTATTCTCTTCAGATAGTCACCCTACTAGAGGTTTAAGAGTTAACATCTCTACCAATTGTGGATATGTCTTCAGAGTTGGTTGTGATTTTGACATGGTGTAAAAATAGAAGTAAAAAAGGTAATGACTTCTTAGAGGCACTTCAAGAGCTGAAGAAATCTCAGTTATTAAAATTAAAGCCAAAGAAAATGCCCCAAATGACTGATACACCAATGAGTAACCATGGTGCATATGGGTTCCAGGATTCTGTGAAGGTAGAATGGGCTATGGTATGTTCAAATCAAAATGGTCCAGGGGCGCCTGGGTGGCTCAGTCAGTTAGGCATCTGCCTTTAGCTCAGGTCATGATCCCAGGGTCCTGGGATCGAGCCCCGCATCCAGCTCCCTGCTCAGCAGGGAGCCTGCTTCTTCTCTCCCTCTGCAGCTCCCCCTGCTTGTGCTCTCTCTCACAAACACTCTCTCTCAAATAAAAGCTTTTTTTTTTTAAAGATTTTATTTATTTATTCATGAGAGTTAGAGAGAGAGAGGCAGAGGCAGAGGGAGAAGCAGGCTCCCCGTGGAGCAGGGACCCCGATGCGGGACTCGATCCCAGGACCCTGGGATCATGACCTGAGCTGAAGGCAGACGCTTAACCGACTGAGCCACCCAGGCGTCCCTCAAATAAAATCTTTAAAAAAAACCAAAATGGTCCAAACTCTCAGAAGAGCTTACTCTTTACGTTTAGCGCTAATAACAACACATTCCACACCCGAAACTCCTCCTGTACTCTTACCCTATGAAATGGTTGCAGGAGGACCCATGGGACTCTCCATCTAATGAACTCTACTTCCTTGGGCTCTGACCCAGTCATTAGTGAGATTTCTTGGGTTTCTTGGTATTCTCACCTTGCCCTTCCTCAAGTTTGCTGGTTCTGACCTCAGATTGTCCCTGAGTCTGGTGCCCTCCCCTCCCCTCTGTAGGCTTGCCAGTCTGCACTTGCTTTGGTTATTGACCTGGCTCTTGCAGTGCCAATCAGGCAAAAGCCTCTTTGATTTAGCAAGGAAATTGAAAGTCACATGGTACAGAAGCAAAACATATTCTGGCACATTTTTGCCTTATAGCAAAGGAAGTCAAAGCCCAGAACTATTCTAATGAGCATTGATTGTAAGCATTATATTTGGATGGGAGAATCTTGTGATTTGTACAATGTTATATTTGGTCTGGTTAATCTGCAACTTTATACTGTAACTTTAATATTCATTTTAAAGTTGATATCATTTCAAAGACGAACTGGTACCCAAATATTTTTTCCAAGACCAGTCACAGTGTCTGAATCTGAACATCAGAGATTCATTTGATGATAAAGGGAGCTTGAAAATATTTTTGGTCCTTAAGTTCCCTCCATGGAAATCTGAATCTCCATGGGAGGATGGTAAGGCTAGGAGAGGGTCTGGGGTTCTTGAGATCAATTTCACTTTTTAGGGTCAGCCTCTCCTTGCCGACTATTTTTGTTTAAACTTCTCAGACACCTTCTAATGTTTTGGTTTTGGAGTGCTGTGCAAGTGATGCTTATGAATGTAGAAAATTAAAAGGGAAGTTATTTGTATTGTTGGAGACAAACGCTGTTAGCTCAAGTTTATCTTTGTAAGCTGCTTAAGAGCTCAAATTAAAGAGGGTACTTAGGGGAATAGTTATCTGTAGTGTTAAATAAAACCATGGGTGGAGACAGGGGACCCAGAGAGTGGGGGGGAATAGGTTTGGGAGGCAGAAAGGCCATCCTCGGCAGAGAGGTTGACGATGGGACATATGCGCTTCAGGCCACCATCTTGTATATGACACCTACAGTCAACATCTCTGTTGACTGGGTTTTGAGCCAGTCACCTTCAGGAGGAGAAGCTGCAGGGACTGTTGCCACCGCTGAGTTCTGTTAAGAAGTAACCCTGTCCCCCTCCTGTCACTCATCTGCTTATAGGCCCATTAAGTAGCTTGTTCTGACTTGTCCAGAAACCCATAACTCCCCTAAGAAAACTTGTATATGCCCTGACTTCTCCCCATTCCTACCAACCAACATCTTTTAAAGAAGCCCAGAACACCGTCTACCTCCAATCCATCACTAAATAGCCATGCAGTAAATTGTATAAACCTGCAATAAGCTGTGAGACATCCATGTGGTTTGGGAAATTCAAACCCATCACTGTTGATTCCTTGAAACAAAGGTTGTAAAGGGCCAAACATGGCCCTCTGATCCACAGGGTTATTTAGAAATTTTTAGTAGGTACACACCATTTTCTTGGGGGAGATTTTACACAAATAATTTTTTTTCCTTGAGAAAATTCAGAAGATCTGGACATACCAGACCTATATTCCTACATGGTGGTAGTTGGCTGGGGCTGAGTAGAGGTTATTGCCTCTAGATGGTATATAGATTGGTTACAGTCCCCACAGGTCCCTATTATCCCTCTACCCAGCCCATTTTATCATTTAAAATATGTGCCTGGTCTCTGTATGCTGAGTTTACAAAACTCACCTAAAACTATCCTTGGCTAACATCTTCACCAGGTGGGAATAAGTTCAGAGAAAATGGTACAGAGAGGATAGGAAAGCAGTAGGGAGTCTCTACAAACAAAATTATCCTCTTTCAGAAAGTTGAACCACACCCTTACTCCCTGCAGGCCACACAACCTTATCCCGATCTTGACTTGGGCTTTTTCACTGACTCACGTTTACTGTCCAGGTCTGCATTTGTGTCAGCCTCAGTGGACACACATTGGAGATGTGGGCAGGAATATTCTCTCTCATTCATTAGAAAGACGCCAGGGTATACTTCCATTTTCCCTAAGCAGTCTGAGAGTTCCAGGATCAAGAATATTAGCTCTGGGAAGCAAGGAGAGAACCTACCCTTGCCCCATACCTCCTCTCAGCTTCTGTTTCCCAAACCTATGCCCCCGTGAAGGAGAATCAAGAAGAGTGTGGAGATACTGCTGTATCATCTCTTTCCCAAGATCTGGACCTCAACCCAGGAGTACCCACCCCACCCCCTGCTATTTTCATGTTGCAGTAAGTTTGTAGGAATAGAAGGAAGAAAAGTGGATATGAAAAAACATGGATTCTAGAAATCCAAGAAAGTAAAACAGATTTATCTTTCTTTCCTTTAAAAGTAGGTCATGTTCATATTTGGCATTTCAGTGTGAAATCTGATGGGTGTCATTGGCTTGAGTGGAATGGAAGTTAAGTAGCTGGGTTGAGGAGGTCAAGAAACTCTGAAGAAAGGATTTGCACAAGACATGCACATTAAGCCAGTGATATGATGATGGTATCTGGCTTACAGAGGAATTCTGGGAGTGTTAATGAATGTGAGTAACTGGCAAAGGTAATGGGAGGGAATGGTTGGTATGGTTTACTTGGTTCAAAGGAAGATATTTAAAAGTTTTATCTGAGAATGGAGGTTTAATGGGGAGAAGGGGCAACTGCTAGCTAAGAGGATACCTGACCTAATTTATTGATCTTTCTACTGAGGGAAAGTTTGCTACCTGAAAATCAAACGATTTCTTTCTTAATCTAGTTCTCTAGATTAACACATAACCAAATAGCACAACTTTTAAATAATCAGTTACTTCACTTACTTTCCCTGAGCCCTCTGACACTATACTTTCATGGCTCTCTGGAACAGTATATTGTAGAAAATTAAATTCATTTCTCCTCAAATGTTGCTTCCCCTCTCCTGACTTCTCTGCACAGCTCTACTGTGAGCAGCTCAATGTATTTCATAGGTCACACAACAAAATACAAGGTGGTCTTAGTCTAGAGGGAAATGATAAGCTGCTCATTTGTTGAGGTCAGAATCCTCTGGTGGCACCTACAGGCTCCTCTTGAATGCTCTGGCTCAGTTGGTCTTATCATCTGTCAGTGAGTCATTTGAGCAGTGAGAATCAGGTGTGATGCCTTTCTCTTACCCACACATTCTGCACCTGACATATTTCTTGACCCTCTTTCCTTTCTATGCCAACTCCGACTGCCCTAATTTAAGACCTTATCATCTCCTGTCTAAACTATTGTAGCAGCTTTTAAACTAGCTCTCCAGCCTTCAGTCTTGTCCACCCTAAATCCATCACCCATGCCGTCATGGAGTGCCAATACCTTGCCAACATGACACGGAAGCAATAACATAAGACTGAGTGGGAGAAGTCATGATGCCCAACCTTCAGATAACACCTTCCTCCACATCACAATATACTGTCTCAATATCCCAGAGGGGAGGAAACCTAAACTATTTGAAATGTGGTAAACATAAATTATGATTACAGATGAAATCAGCTGTGTCAATCATGAAAATGATTCTGTTTGTTCTGTGTGCATCCCAAAAGTTTTGAGGAAATTGAATTATAAATTAAGAGAGATCATGAATGCCTCTTGCCTTGGTGTTCTGTGATTTGGAGGTAAGGAGGGGTGTTGTGTTTGCAGTGTCATCCTGTCCCTTAGTTAAGCTTCTGTAGTCAGTACCTCTGGTGACCTTCTTTAGTCTCACCTTTAACCACTTCCTTCAGGACCACTGCATTACACAACTCCAGCGGGCATCATTACACTGGATTGTATGTAAATGGTGCCTCTGGAGTTGAGGGATACTGTGGTCCTTCTCTTTGCCTTACATTCCAGTAAATGCCAAGAATATGTAGACCTCACCCTGCTGAGTCTTGTTTCTTTGTCTTTGATTTTTGTGGTCTCTCCTGGAAAATCCTTTCAGTACTTTTCAGGACAATACTTGGACACACAGACATACAAGACACACACGGATATGTGTACACACACTTCTGGTTAAATGTTATTCATACTTAAAGACATAGTGTGGGCATCAAACTCTTCCAACAAGCTTTTCCTATTTCGCTACTCATCCTCACCTTTGTGATCACACTCACAACATTGTATTTCAATTTTGATTAGATACACGTCTTTCCTCCACTAAACCGTAAGATAGTTAGGAGTAGACACCAGGTCTCAAGCATCTTGTAGTCCCAGTTTTTACCACAGTACCTGACACCATCTTTCCTTTAACTACTCACTAACATCCCTCTCTGCTGTTCAGATTTCCCATCCCAAGGCTGACCCATTCCCAGGATGATGAGAAGGGAACTATACACTTCCTTCACTGGAAACCCTGCCCTACCTACTGGGGTGTGTGATTTTTTTCCCTACCCCCTGAATGGCATTAAACACAATACTTCGTCCCACACATATTCCAAAGGTCTAGGTTTACTGAGTATTAATACCAAATGCCAATAGCAATTGAGTATTAATAGTAATACCAATAGGTGAAACATTGAGAATCTAAACCAAGTTATACTGCCTCAGCATTATCTAGTTTCTTCTCAAAATTTTCTCCAGCATCCAAGAGAAACAGATCTGCACACTTTTTTAACTGTCGTGTGTGTGTGTGTGTGTGTGTGTGTAAGTGTGCTTGTGTGAATGGGTCATGTTCCTGATTCCTGAGATAGGATCATACACACATGAACAAACACTATTTTACAGGGCAGTCAATGCATACTTAGAGAAAGAAACCTTTCTATAGGAAAGACTTGGATTTGATAAAAGGTACATCCAAGAAAGTACAATTTTTTCATTTCTTACATAAGCTGATTTTTTCATTATTTTATTCAACAAATATTTATTCAGAGCCTACTATGTGCTAGGCACTGTTTTAGGGGACATATGAGTGAACAAAATAGAAAAAGAAATCTCTGTCCCCATAGGTCTTACATTCTAATGGGTACTTGATTGCATTTGCAAAAGTAAAATGTTCTACTTACATTTCCTTTTCCTAGAGCAAAAGAACATTTTACCTTAAGAATAAATCCAAGTTTCTAATTCTCAGAAGGGAGAAAGGTTTTCAACTTTCAAATGATCCTCCTCAAAATGGGTTCCAAAAAAATCTTGAGGTTAATCTTAGATAGTGTTACTTTTAACATTGACATTTAATATTTGTATCAGGAGATGAAAGTATTTAATGAGTATATAGATAAGTCAACCTTTAAAGATACCACCAAGTAAACAAATAACTTCTCCAGCTTCATTCAGTATGATGAATGATAGAACTGATAGGATTATACTAAATTAAGTATTAATGGCCTTATATCAATTAAACATCACCAAGGTCTTCTGGCTCCCAGCTTAACCAATGTGCAGTGTAGCTGGGTGACATTGAACTGGTTTCTCTCCCATGTGTGATAAAGGGGCAGCTTTTCCTTGGCAAAGTCCCCTTGATGAGTCCATGGTGTCACTGGCGTTATCTCTGAGAGGTCATTGTTTATCTTCCATCATAGGTCAGACTTGGCAGTGGTGAAATAAATGTTCTTGCTACATCTGTCCATACATAATCATGGACTGTTTTGAACACATACGTCATTTTGTGGGTGGGTGAGAGGATTATAAAAACAAAAAACAAATAGGCCTTTTCAGCTTTTTGAACTAAAAGAAAACAATAAATGTGTTTCAACAAGAAGGATGATCCCAGGTCAATTGTAGAAGTTTGTGTTGGCTGATGGACTAGGTAACCCCCAGAATCCCCTCCATCCTCAATAGACTGTGATTCCGAGAATCTTCCATGAGTCAGAAGTCCGTGCTATTAGTGTCTTGTCTGAGCATAGTCATAAATATATAGAGAAATCAATAGAAAGACCATGAAGAAGAGTGATAAACTTTGCCTGTGTTTAACCAAAGAAAAGAACTCCTTGCGTTTTGCCAATATCCTTCCTGTCACAATCTATGGGTTAATTTTACCGAGTGTCAGAATTACAAGAAGCCATTTGAGGTGACATATTTTTTTTTAAAGATTTTATTTATTTGAGAGAGAGAGAATGAGAGACAGAGAGCATGAGAGGGAGGAGGGTCAGAGGGAGAAGCAGACTCCCTGCCGAGCAGGGAGCCCGATGCGGGACTCGATCCCGGGACTCCAGGATCATGACCTGAGCCGAAGGCAGTCGCTTAACCAACTGAGCCACCCAGGCGCCCCGAGGTGACATATTTTTAGAGAGGACTTATTAATGGTGGAAGAAGAATGAGACATGAAATCTAGTAGTGCTTCCTCCATATTAACACCAGCTCTATAAGCCAAGTGGGAAATCTATAGATGAAACTCAGTAAATTATTTAATTACACTTCCTCACCCCCCACATGTACAGCTCTAGATGAACAAATACCCAGTTTCTGTTAAAGATGTTACAGATATCTCTAAATAGTGACATGGAAGTAAAAAGGTAAAGTGGTGTGTTATAAAATATAAAAACTACATAAAGCTCCACAGGACATATTACTTCTAGGAATAGAGTTAAAATCCAGTAATGCCAGGTAAATTAGAAAACTGCCTGTTTTTATATTTTAATGATCAATCTAATGATTTGCTTTGGGTTTGTTAATGTATTTGAATGATGCCTTGAGCTTGACAAAATGATTGTGCCTATTTTTATTCCCTTCCTCCCCCGTTAGACACTTAAAATTATAGTAATATCTCCATTAACCAAACATTGACGAGAAATGAGACTGAATAGGAACCCCGATGTACTTTCCAAATAACTAAATTTTAGCCTAGCTGAAAGATAAACATTAAAAACCTAATATGAATGGGAACATTTGAAAGCCTGTTTAGTCTTAAACACAGGTGCTGAACATGATTATCCTGTGATGTTCTCAGGAGCTACTATGACTCTCAGTTCCTACACTGAATGATTGCATGCTGATGTTTTTGTTTTGTTGTCCTATGCCCATTTTCATATGTTTCTTCCTCATTTTTAGCTGTTACTTCCCAAAGTAACAGCTTTCCTGATCCTCTCCAACCTCTTCAAATTGTGTGTTTCTAATTCTAGTGACCAAGAAACCATTCAACCAAACATACTAAGTATTATATCCAAAGTAATCATATTCAGAATTTTGTCTGTTTTGAATCAGGGAACACTGAGGTAACACAGTGAGAGGCATGGACCTAATCTCTATACTTCACACACCACTCCCAGCCCATAATTCTGCCTGTAGTCTGAGGCAGATCCCCACAGCCCATCCATGGTCCCCAGTTTAAGAATTCCAATTCTAAAGCTTATGCTTTATGCTTAGATAGAAAGCATGTTGGGTCTTCTCTCAGCTGGCTTATTCTCTTTTTAGACCAGGAGGTTGAGGACTTTGGTTTTATTTATGAATTAGACTCTTGTTGACATGTGACCCAAGTAAGTATTTAACTACTCTAAACTTCAGTTTCTTCATCTACAAAATGGGGATAATAATAACTGTCCCACAAACCAATCACAGGATAAATAGAAAACAATGTGTATGGGAGCAAGTGGCAAACTCTAGGCAAGTAGGACTTAGCCTGAGGTCCATGGACAATGGGTGGGCTTCAGGGGGTCTGCAAACCACCTGATATTATAAGAAAAATGTGGGTTTGTGCCACCTGTATGTTTTTCTTGGGAGAAGGGTCCATAGTTTTTGTCAGATACTCAAGGAGGTTATGACTCTAAGAAGGTTAAGAATAATCGCTTATAGCATGGACTTCATGATGTCACTCTTCTATTTCCTGGTTCTAGACTAAATTTCAGATGGGTAAAGTTGTTAAGGTATTGACTTCCAAGTTAGAGAGGTGTTAATGAGTATCTGGTGTACTAATAGTATCTAGTGAGCTCAACTTAAATGAATAAACTATTAGAGGTTGTGTGTGTTGATGTATCCACATAGCCATACCCTGCTACTTTGTATACTATGTATGCTACTTTACTATGTTATATTATTGATATATCTATATCATTTTAAAACACAGATAGTATATCATCTAGTGTAACATTCTCATTTCATCAAAGAGAATAAACAAGTAGATCTTCATAGTGTCTACACTTGTATTAGTTTCACCTCTTTAAAGGGATGCTGTGAAGATAAATATATAGCTGTTACAATGTTTGGGATTTCAGAGGAAAGTTACAATCTAATAATAGTGATATGGTGACAATAATAATTATAATTTATTATACCTACTATAAATTGAATGTCTACGAAATACCAGGCACTGTGCTAGACAATTTTTATACACTGTATCTAATTTTCAAAGCAACCTTTAAAGATTGGCATTATTGTCCTCATTTTATAGATGAAGAAACTTATGAATTAGGTTAAGAACTATGTCCCAAATCACAAAGCTAATAAATGACCAAGCTGGAATTTTAACCAGAGTCTGTTTGGCTTTAAAGTCTGTTATTTTTTCCTACAATTAAATGTAACAGTGATATATTTGTGACTTTTGATGAGGTATAGGCCAGTCCTGTAAAATGAATTAATTCTCATTTTTCTACTGCATTTGAAAATTATAATAGTGAAGAGACTAACTTCAAACAACTTAGGGTGCACCTACAATGCAATCTGACCTTTATCTTAAAGTTAAGAGATGCCCGTTGAAAGGTGTTAGGCAAGGGGATGATGTAATTAGTTCTTGTGTCTTTGGAAGATTGCGCTGGCTGTACAGTTGGATGAGTTGGAATTCATTAAGATGCGATTGGAGGGAAAGAAGCCAGATGGGAGGCTGTTTTATCAGCAGCAGTGGGGATAGACAGGAGTGAGTGGGCTCTGTGACTCTTCAGGAGGTAGCCTGGATAAATCTTGATTGACTGGATATGGGAGGTCAAGATGGTGACAAATCAAAGAAGGTGCCCAGGTTTCTGTGTGGACATTTCCCTCTCTGTTGTTAGGATAGGCGTACAGGTTACTAGTAGGAGATTTACAGGTGAAAATGTTAAGTGCTTTTTGGACATATTGGATTTGAAGTGTTTGTGAAGTTATTACAAGGGACTTTGGATATTCCATTTTGAAGATGAGAAGAGTGATGGGGGCTGGAGATTTAGTTTTGGAAATGAGCACCAAAAAAGCAGCTAATTAAAGCCATGGAAGTAGATAAAATTGCTCAGGGAGGGTATGTATGGTCAGAAGGGAAGAGAGTTTAGACCAGATCCTGCAGAAGAACACTAACATCTAAAAGACAAGAATCAGAGAAAGGGTAACTAGAGCTGTGACAATGTGGGGTGATTTAGGACAGTGTTCCAGAATAGAAGGAGTGACCCAAGGTCTTTACCCAAAAGAAGTGAAAACAGATATTCACACAAAGCCCTGTACTTGAATGTTTATAGAAGTTTATTAGTAATTGCCACAAACTGGAAACAATCTAAATATTCATCAACTGGTGAATGAATAAATAAATTTTAGTGCATCTGTACAATGTACTCAACAATGAAAAGAAACTGCCTCTACACACAACATTGATGACTCCCAGAAGCATTTGCTAAGTGAAAGAAGCCAAATATAAAAGGCTACATACTGTTGATACGACAGTCTGGAAAGCAAAACCACAGATACAGAAATCAGGTCAGTGGTTGCCAGGAGCTAGAGGTGGGAGAAGGGGATTGACTCTCTAGGGACTCAGAGGAACTGTTTGGGGTGATGGTGATGTTCCTTATCTTGATTATGGTGGTGGTTATGTGAGCATATAATGTATCCAAACTCTTAGACCTGTACACCTAAAAAGGATGAATTCTACTTTATATAAATTATGCGTCAATAAAACCAACTTAAAGAAAAAAAACCAAATACAAAAGGAAGTGATCAAAATGTCAAATGCTGCTAATAAATCATGCAAGAAGAGGCCGGAGACATGCCCATCGCATTTGGCGTTAGTAACTCTATAGGGAGCAGTGTCAGTGGCATGGGAGAGGCAGAAGCTAGATTGCTAAGTGTTGAGTAAGAAAATACTGCTGGTTGTCCCCCAATACCCATTTTTCTCCTTCTTTCATGGGAATGGAGCCCTGAATTTCTGGGTAGGCTCATGACTATGCAGAATGAAGACTGTCTTGCCCAGTCTCCCTGGAAACTGAATATGGCCCCGTGATGTAAAAGAGCCAAAGAGATGTAAGTGAAAGTGTCCTGAGGCAGCTTCTGGGAGCCTACCATAAGAGGAAGCAGCTGGCATGCTTCCTTAGCCCCTTCTTCTTTGCTCCTTCCACCTTTGTGGTGGTTGGAATGCAGACATGATGGCTGGAGCTGGAGCAGCCAGCCCTGACTATGAATGACTTCAGGAAGGGAGACCACAAATGACAGAACAACATTGTGGAGGAGCCTGGGTCTCTTAGCTCTTTGGGAGATACTAATCCAGTCCAGGACTGCTTATCTCTGAACTTTTAAGAGGCAGACAAATCTCTTTCCTGATTGAGACTCTTAATTACTCATGGTTGAGTTTAATCCAATGAGCTACTGGGACCAAATAGGAGGTGAGGATGGAGAGATGGTGAGTATGGGCAAAGTTTTTTTTTTTTTTTTT
>NC_138382.1:59407229-59424089 GCF_054177405.1 Leptonychotes weddellii
TTTTTTTTTTTTTTTTTAAAGATTTTATTTATTTATTTGAGACAGAGAGAATGAGAGAGAGAGAGCACATGAGAGGGGGGAGGGTCAGAGGGAGAAGCAGGTTCCCTGCCGAGCAGGGAGCCCGATGCGGGACTCGATCCAGGGACTCCAGGATCATGACCTGAGCCGAAGGCAGTCGCTTAACCAACTGAGCCACCCAGGCGCCCTGGGCAAAGTTTTTAAGAACCTTGACTGTGAAGGGGAAGAGTATAGATAGGATGGTAGCTGGAGAGGGACATGGGTCGAGGGAGGGTCTTAGGATCTCCAAATTCACACCAGATTCTCTGTGAATGGAGACCTGGAGATGACCCAGAATCTCTTTCCACAAAACAGTCCTGTGAATCTTCGCTAAGATCAACTTTGTGGCTCATTTTCCAGAGGGGAAGGAGGAGCAATGCATTCCCCCAGAACATTTTGCACCCATCTTCTTCTAGCCCCTTGATTGTGCAGAGCTCTTTCCCATCTAGAATCACCCAGCAAGCTGGGGCTGCATTTCAGAGCCTGTCCCCTCTCAGGCCAGTGTCTTCATGGGGTCCTTTCCTGAACACCTGACCTTAGCAGATCCACTTTCCTTTTATTCTCCATTGGAGTATTTTTTTAACTGCCTTATTAATTTATAGCTCATATACCATAAAATTCACCCAGAAGGTACAATTCAGTGCTTTTTAGTATACTCACGAATTCCTGTAATCATCATCACAGCTTAATTTTAAAACATTCATCTTGATATTTTATTACTTAATTTTTCGAGCAATATTTTCAGCCTGTGATGATGTTTATTTTTCTCTTTCTCTGTGCTTTGGCTTTCTGCTTTATCTGGTGAGCTCCACTAGGGCAGGGACTGTGATGACTATGGTTAAGGCTGCATCCTTAGCACCTGCAGACACTTACTCACAGAGGGATGGGGCAGCAAGGCACAGTGAAAGCCTAAAGCTTGTCCCGTCTATTCTTCATTGCAGCAGGTGCGGGGCACCTGGATGGGAGCCAGGTTTCCACTTAGGAAACCGTTAGAGGAGTAGGGAATTCTCAGAGCTGGGGTATAAGGAGGTAATATATGCCCTAGGGGGACTTATAACTCTGGGGTGGGGCCATGGTAATTTGGGAAACCATATTCAATGTATCTATTGTTTTCAAAGAACGAACTAGGGAAAGGAACGCTGGACATTGCCGTCCTACTGGGCAGGAATACGCAGAATATGGAGTGATAAGAAGGGCGTGGGGTCGCAAAAGGGATGAAACACCGCATTAACGCGCCGCCAAGCAGAGTTTTCCTTGGGAAACTCAGACGGTTGCCCGCTGGGCTGGCACAATGGCGTTTCCGAACTCCTGCCCGGCCCGCTGGGGGCAGTACTTGTTATTTGCAGGGGCCAGACGCTTCATTCTTTCGCAACTTCCAAGCCTCGAGAGCTGCAGCCTTGCGGATGACTCAATCATTTCCCTGAGCCCTCTGGGCTGTGCCACCGCCACAGCCGCCCCTCTCCCCCGCCGCACCCCCCCCACCCCGGGTTCAGCGCAGCGCTGCCTGTCCCAGGGGAGCGGCTGGCGCACCTGGCGCCTCGGGCGCCCAGGCCCTGCGCGCTGGTGGCCACACCGCCAGGCGCGCAGCGGCCAGCGCGCTCCCTCCCGAAACATTTAAGTGGAGTGGCTTGTCTAGCGCCCAGCGAACAACATTATCCAATTGCTTCCCGTTTTATTCGTAGGCTGGGAGCTGAGAGAGCCTGAGCGTTCACTTTCAACCCTCAAGGGGAGGAGGGGGTGCGGGCGGGGAGGGGAGAAGCTCGCGAAGCTTGCGGCTCCACCTCGCGCGCGGCGCGGCCAGAGCGCCTGGCCCCGGCAGAGGCGAGCAGCGCCGGTGAGCCCCGCAGCAGCGCGCCGGGCCGCCCGGAGCCCCGCGACGGAGTGAGTATCCCCGCGCCGCGCGCGCCGCTCGCTGCCCTCCTCTCGGCCCGTTGCCATGGCGACCGCGGCAGCAGGCCGATCCCGGCTCGGGTCCCAGTCGCTGATGGGTGTTTAATTTCAGCCCAGTGTGTACGCCTGGTGTTTCTTTTCTTTTTTTTTTTTTTTTTACGCCTGGTGTTTCTATAGCAGCAGCCGCGGGGGCCGGAGCCAAGGGGTAGGAGCCCCGGGATGCGTGGTTTTGTGCAGCTACCTCTCGGCCAGCAGGGCCTCGGGAGGGGACGCGGCTGCCAAGGAGGGAGGCACGTTCTAGGCTTCCCCATCCCTGCCCCAAGCTTCCGCTTCTCAGGGAGTTGACTGCAATAGCCTAGTAATCGGACTGACTTCCGATTCCTAACCATGTCAGCATTATTGGACTGCAGTTAAAAAAAAAAAGGGGCGGGGGTCACTGCGGATCGGAAGCACATGTGGTTCGGTGTGAAACGTGTAATGGAAGGATGATGAGTTAGTGGGTAATATGAGCCAGAGCTGCAATGCCCTGGCTACTAGAAACCATCAGATGACCCAAAATAATTGATTTGTCCCTGGGGTAATTGAAAAATGAGACAGAAAGGTAGGCGTAGCAGCTGGGGATTGAGTCACAACGTTTGGCACCGTGGGCACGGCACGGCACGGGAGGGCTGGGGAAGAGAGGGCAGGGAGGCAAGAGGGGCGTTAACAAGAAAAGACACAATAAAGGGCTACAGTTGTGGGTTCGAACTGGGGTTTCTTTCTCATCAGGCTTTGCATCTCCGTGTTGCTTTTTGGGCACTCTCCCAGGCTGCTGCCGCAGCAGGGGCACTTTAACAGGCGACAGGCTCCAAGAAAGGGTCAGTTCTGGAGCAGCTATTAGATACTGCTCACTTGGTCAGCTTCTCCGCCGCCTCCTCTCTTCCCATCGATACTCCCTGTCGTTGGGGCTGTATGAAATCATATTTCAGCCTGAAGAACGTCCGGTTTTCAGGTATCAGGACCTTCATGCCAAACCCAATAAACCCTAGATGCAGCTTTTATCCCTCTGCATATCTGATTGTGTAGGTGCAATTTAATCCTCACCAACAGGGCTGCTAAAGCAGAAGCAAGAGATGGTATGGCATTTTAGGAGTGAGGAGATGTAGGTTTCAGCCCCTGCCTTGGCTGGTATTAGGCTATTGATTTCCTATACTAGTAATTTAATGTCTCTGAGCCTCAGTTTCCCTGTGTATACGATGGAGACAAAGATATTCTTGCCTTACTTTTTAAGCCTTGTTGAGAGGATCAGATAAGGTTTCTATCTCTGCTAAAGGGCTTTGTAAATTGTAAGGTGTATACAAATTTAAGGAGTTAATGATTAAGTCTTTGCAATCAGTTTGTGGGGATTGAGTCCCTGTGTACTTTGCTGAATGACGTCAGTCTCTCTTGGGCCTCATTTCTGGCAAGAGGAATAATAACTATTTCATGCAATTTTTGTGAAGATTAAACAAATTGATACATATAATAGTCTTTGAGCCTGGCACAAGGAAAGCTCAATAAATATCATCTATTATGTATAAATATTATCTATTGTCTATTATTATTACTGTGGTCTCCAGCATTCTCCATTGACATTTTGTGGGGTCTCGGGTTGACACCAAGCTGTTTTTCTTCCCCCTCCAGACAATGTATAAAGAAACTTAATGCCCCAAGGGTAACTGAGAGTAACACAATTCTCAAGATACCATTGGAGATGTGGAGAAGCAACCAAAAGACATAGCAGACTTGGGTACACGGAGCAGAAGCTGGACAACTTGGCCTCTGGCATATTCTATTCTTATTGCCATTGCTGTTTGTTTAGACAGGGAGACTGTCCTTAATAAGAGAATGAATGTAGGTCTAGTCATCGCACTGTGGAAGGTTAAGGGGTACCCTGGTTGTTTGCCAGGGCAGTAACTTTCATCTTTACCATCTCATGTTAGTACACTAATGGATTGCCTATAATGGACTGCCTATCTTCCAGACTTACAGCTTGAGTGCTCAATAACAGCATAAAGAATTTGTAAGTTTCCTTCCTCAGGCCCTCCCACATTTCCTCTCCATCCTCCAGCTAAGTTTTGTTCCAGGTGTGCTGACCTCCCACACTCTTCCTCTCCTTCCGCAGGATCCACATAGGTGCCGCAACCAGCCCCCTTCTCTCCTGATCAACTTGGCTCTGGCTTTTCTGTTCCTCTGTGACATCCCAAAGTCCTTCTCACCTTCCAGTTAACCTCCTGCATTTCCAGCTATCTGTTCTCTGTCCCACTTCCTTTGCTTCATTAACATAATTAACTCTTAAACTCTTTTTCTCTCCTTTCAGAATACCACCTCTTCCTGTCTTGGGTCTAACAAAATTTCTCAAATCCTGTTCTCCCCCTCAATCTAAACCCTCTCGCTGCTCAGACAGGACAGGCTGCTTTAAATATCAGAGAGATGGGGACTCAATTCTTACTTACTGTATTCAACTTATGTTCATGAAAAACAATTAAAAGGGGGAATAAAATTCACTTCCTTCTCTTATTTTTTCACTTAACTAACAAATATTTGTTAGTTAGATTAGCCCTGGTCAACAAAGCAGTCATGATTCTCATCATCTGAAGTTCATGGTATAATGAAAAGGTAGATGTTAAAGTAGTAAATACAAATGAATATATAAATACAAGGTGCAATAAATGCCATGGAAGGAAATGTACAGAGAAAATAACAGGAAGGGGATATAGGTTAGATTAGGGTGTCAACAAAGCTTCTCTGAGGAACTGATATCTAATGTGAGATCTAAAGGATGAGTAGGAGTTGGCGAGGTGAGGAGTAGAGGGAAGAAGCACTCTGGGCTGAGAAAGCAGCATGTGCTAAGGCCCTAAGGCAGGAGAGATCCTTGACAGGTTGGAAGAACTGAAAGAAGGATGGTATGGCTGGAGTTTGGCAGTGAGGGGAAGATGGTTTAGAGATGTGGCTAAGTGCAATGTGGAGCTGCCAAGGAGCTTTATGATTGGGTGTGATGATACTTGTCTTTTACAACTTCAAAGCTAAAAGCTAAAATACCTTTCCTTCTGAAGGTATGTAAAATGGGTGGCACAGAAAATGTGTCATAGCATATCAGATAAAGGGTTAGTATCCAAAATCTATAAAAAACTTATCAAATTCAACACCCCAAAAATAAATAATCCAGTTAAGAAATGGACAGAAGACATGAACAGACATTTCTGCAAAGAAGACTTACAAATGGCCAACAGACACATGAAAAAATGCTCAACATCACTCATCATCAGGGAAATACAAATCAAAACCATAATGAGATACCACCTCACACCTGTCAGAATGGCTAAAATAAACAACTCAGGAAACAACAGATGTTGGTGAGGATGCAGAGAAAGGGGAACCCTCTTACAGTGTTGGTGGGAATGCAAACTGGTGTAACCACTCTGGAAAACAGTATGGAGATTCCTCAAAAAATTAAAAATAGAACTATTCTATGACCCAGCAATTGTACTACTAGGTATTTATCCAAAGGATACAAAAATACTGATTCAAAGGGGGCACATGCACTCCAATGTTTATAGCAGCCTGTCAACAACAGCCAAATTATGGAAAGAGTCCAAATGTCCATTGATTGATGAATGGATAAAGAAGATGTGGCATATATATATTATATATGTATATTATATATCTATGTTGCATATATATTATATATATAATATATATGGGTATATATAATGGAGCTATATATATAATGGGAATATTATATATATATATAATGGGAATATTATCTATATAATGGAATATTACTCAGCCATCAAAAAGAATGAAATCTTGCCATTTGCAACAATGTGGATGGAACTAGAGGGTATTATGCTAAGCAAAATAAGTCAGTCAGAAAGATAAATACCACATGATTTCACTCATATGTGGAATTTAAGAAACAAAACAGATGAACATAGGGGAAGGGAAGGAAAAATAAAATAAGACAAAAACACAGAAGGAGGCAAACCATAAGAGACTCTTAACGATAGAGAACAAACTGAGGGTTGATGGAGGGAGGTGGATGGGGGATGGGTTATAAATGGGTGATGGACATTAAGGAGGGCACTTGTTGTGATGAGCACTGGGTATTGTATGTAAGTGATGAATCCCTAAATCTACTCCTGAAGCCAATACTAAACTATATGTTAACTAACTTGAATTTAAATAAAAACTTGGAAGAAAAAAAAAAAAGAAAATCTGTGTCATAGCCAAGCATCAGAATACTGCAAATATCTGCAACAAGAGAAGGGGATTATCAATTTTAAAAACCAGACAGTTTGTGGTGTGTCAGTACCTGATAGTTTTGAGTAAGTCAAGGTCACTAATTTTAAATGAAATGGAGTGAAAATAAAAACATAATCATTTGTTCATGAGCATTATTGGTTTTAATAAAACAAGAGCATCTCAGTTGAAGTAGGAGAAAATATAAATAATAAGCAGAGGGCCCTAACATTGCACTTGGCTGCCCTCCTTGTTGGGTTGAGTGTGAGACCAATGTTACATGTGGGAACAAACTTCGGTATGTGCAGTTATTAATTTGATACCAGACCTATAGGTTTCGCTGGACATTCCTCTAGAACACAGTCTTCCAAACAGCTTGGGAGCTGGAAGGCACAGAGGATATAACATGGGAACTCTAAATTCAAATTGTTGCCATCTCTGCAAGCACCGGGGCTCTCACAACACGGATGGCAGCCTCAGAACTGATCTGGTGGGACTCAGAAGTGACATTTCCCATCACCTGTCAGGTGCCTTCTTTCACATAGACGTAGCCACAGGACAAGTTTAAAGCATCCAGAGGAGATCACAGAGCATCTCAACTAAAGTTTGTTCTTTCACATAAACAAATTGAGGCTCATGAAGGGATAAGTGTGGGAGGGATATTGAGTCACAGTTGACTTCTGGTTCTTAATATGTGCTTTCATTCATGCATTCATCCATTTATCCAGCAAACATTTATCAAATATTTTCTATGTGCCAAGCACTGTGATAGGTACTGGGAGTAAGTGGTGACCTGATCCTGTCTTCAAGGAACTTCCTGTGTAGTCTAAATGTGACTATGAGTGCTGTATGACCTTGAACCATTTTCCTTGGCTAAGTCTCTCCTCCTATTACACAAAATGTGCCATTTCATGTGCTCAACACATTGTAGGCATTGAAAAAATGTCTTTAAAAATGTGTAAGGCTTTTAAAAATTAATTTTTATGATGGAAGTAATATATGCTTTTTATAACAATTCAAATGTTTTGGGGCTTAGTTTATGAAATAAACCTCCCCCTTTCCCTTCTCTTCCCCCAAGGCTTAGTCCTTAGAGCATTATCATGAACAGTTTGGAGGTATCCTTCCAGATATTTTCCATTCAAACAAAATAGAATTGGAAACACATACTGATATAAGTTTAAATACTTCCTTTTATATAAATGAAATCATACCACATATGTTGTTCTGTTGCTTTTCCTCTTAATATATTGTGCATACTGTTATATATCAATATATACACACCTAACACATGTGCTTTTATTAGCTGATTAGCATTTACTTTCAGAATATAGTTCATCAGTCCCCTTTGATGAAGATTTAGATTTGTTGCCACTTTTTTTTTTGCTATTAAATGCGATGTTGCAATGAACATCTTTGTACATTCTGTAAATGAATCTGTATAGTACTTTCCAGAAATGGAATTGCTGAGTGAGTAAATATGCATATTATGAATTTTTCTATATATTGTCAAAGTGCATCCAAAAATGTTCTATCACTTTACATTGCCACCAGTAATGTTTGAATCCCTGTTTCCTCAAATCCTTGACAACCCTAGCCACGTTATATATTTATATCTGAGTAATACATTTATATTTGACTCATCTAACTTTATGTAACCATTCCCTCAGTGGTCACAGTCTGTGGTCTTGCCTCCCTGCACTGAGGCCCTCTGGGGTACTTATCACTTTTTCAGAGAGCACTAGGGAGCCATAAAATACAAACAGCAAGCTTGTGTCCAGAAGAGAATGAAAATTATTTACAAAGGGAAAACTTAAAATACCTAATTAACTTTAAAAAGTAATCAAGTAGTTTTTTGTAGAGTTTGTCAAATTTTGACTTTATTGAATGATTTCTTACTCCTATCATCAAGGAAATGAGAGTATATCACTTAGCCCTCTATTTACCATTTGTGGTGGTTATATTGTTAGTTTTACATTTTCAAAGTTTTTAACATTGGCAGTTTTGAAGTGTAAACATAATTCTCACAGTCCATTCAATCAACTGAGCACCCTTTATGCCCTAGGCACTGTTCTAAGCACTGAGAATACAGCAGTGAACAAAGCTGAAAAATGTCCTCCCTTCAGAGAGCTTTTATTTTGTAGAGGAGACACAGTGTGTATATACATTAATGTCAGGAAGTGATAAATGTTAAGACTAAAAATAAAACACGTTAGGAGACTGGAAGGGGATGAGGGAGGGTTATTTTTGATCGAGTAGTCAGGAAACAAGTTTCTGAGTGGAAGAGTTTGAACAGAGACTTGAACAAAGTGAGGAGGTGAGCCATGCAGAAGGAAGACCATGCTTTGTGGCCTTAGTATTAGTCTTGAATCTGGATAGAGTCAAGATCACCACCAGCCCCTTCCTCACTGGCATCTTCTTCCCTGAGCATTTTGTGATGACTTAGTGTTTAGTTGGGAGGTACTGTTTTCAAACAGGGCCCAAGGGTGTTATATTCTGAATGCCTTTCTGTTGCTTCTATGAACAAACAAATTGACTGTAAAATTATAGATTCATGTATTTCCTCCCTCATAATTCTATAAGACATTGTTCCATTATGTTCTGGCATGGACTGTTGCTCTGGAAAAGTGTGAGGCTAGCCTGATTATTTCCTCTTTGTAGCTGGCTTGCCTCCTCCCTGCCCCCCAACTCTTGGATTTTTTTTTTTTTTTTGCTTGGTGCTGATAGAATTATTTTTAAACATGAAAGTCTAATAACTTTTCTGCGATATTTCTCATGCAAGTCACTGTGTCAATTTTTTCCTGGGAAATTGTACATTCTTTTGATCTAAAGATTTATATTTCCCTTTTTTTTGTAAAGGCATTTTCTTTATGGCTTTCAATTAAATGATCTACTGTTCTCTTATCTACAACAGGTACATCTATTAGTCACTGCCCTCCGTAACTATCTTGAATTGCTTACATTTTCCCCTGATTTTTCCCGTGAGTTTTTGTTACATTTTAAAGTCTACCCTCTGGGCAACTGACTTTTTTTTTTTTTTTTAGCAATATTTAGTTTTTACTCATTCAAATGTAGATTTCATTTCTGTAATGGTTTTATTGTCATCTTCAATTTGTTTTCTGACTCTTCCTGCTCATTTTGCACATATTTAAAAGGGTTCATATTTTCTTTAATTTCTTTGACTGCATGGAGAATTTATCTGAAAATTTCATTTATTTTTTGTGTTATTTTTCTGAAATATACTTACCTGCCTTTTGCATGCAAATCTTTCCTCTCTTTTTAAAAAAATAATAAGTATGTAGAATCCATGCATGTTGACAGCTTTGCACTTATTACTCACTTCCAAATAGATATTCTATCCAAGCATTCTATTTGCCCAAGAATAAGTGGAAGCTAGTATTTGGGGGAAGATAGTGACTTTAGATGAGATTTTTGTCTCATAAATATTTCTTACAACAACAATTTCTTACAACAATGTCTTCTCTAAAAGTGCTTTGCAGTATGTGAGCAGGTCATTGAGATAGATCACACATTCTAGCTCACTCTGTGTGTGTGTGTGCATGTATGTGTGTATCTCAGAGTCGGGGGGACAGATAGATATTTGGTGCTTATTTTTCATTATGTAGTTGGCTCTGTTTAGCATCTACAAACAGAGGGGAGGGGGCAAGTCATCTACAAAGGTCACTGTTACTTTCCTTCTTTTCTACTATATCTCTCACCTCCAGACTATGGCTAGACTATGGTAGATTATGACTGAACCTCTGTGTGTCCAGACTAGTCTTCTCTATTAAGTTTCTAAATTTCAGGCTTTCACTGATAATAAAGAGAAGAGAGTTCACACCATCAGTGTCATTTTCTGTACCGTGCTTGTATGGGACCTGCCCCTCCACACAGATGTTTCCCACATCTTTCATGACTTGTTCATGGCACTCCTCACCATTCCGGCGTTGGTCCTTTGCGAGCTCTCTCTTTACTTACAGAGAAATTTTTGAAAACCAATTGGAATCTCAAAAGGTATAGATCACCTTTTAGGGTTGCCCACTGTTTTAATAAATTTTTTACTCTTTAGGGCAGATAATTCTTATAGTCTGTGATTTGGGAATCTTAACTCTGCTAGTTTCATAGTAGATAAATTTTTTTTCAGCTTTTCATTCATTTCAGCAGGTTTCAGGGAGATAGAGAGGAAATTTGCCTTTACCACATCTCCTAGTGAAAGAATCTGTGAATCTTGTATCCCCATGAAAATATTACAAATTAGCAAATGTCGGTGTTACTAGAAAATTTGTTGTTATTACAGATCCTTTTTTCAATCAGTTCTTAGCAATGTGTATGGCAAAATAAGTTTGTATCATAAATACTTTGCAGTACAGGAATTTTGAAGGAGGTGTGCACAGTAGGTCTTCTCTGTCTTGCCCTTCAAACCATTCTCTATCTTCCCCCACTGCTTGCTGCCCTATGAGGCTGACGTTTGTGGACTGCATCAGTTAGCTCTCTTGCCCTTTGGTTTCCTGTTGGGCTGGATGAATGCAAGGCACCAGCATGAGACCCAAGGGTGGAAAGAAGAGTGAGGTCAGTGTATTTACTCTGTGGTCTCCATTCCAGTAGGACAGGGTGTTGTCACTGGCTGCTTTCCTCAGCTAAAGTCTACAGCTCCTGCCTGCAGCCCTTTCCTACAACTTTACTTCTGGTTCTCTCCCTTCCTCCTTCAAGACTAGGTGAGGCTATGGCTGATCTCCCCACTTGGTTTGCCCCTGGTGTGTTTCACTGTCCCTGTTGGTTTCCCCTAACTCTGCCAGTGCTTTTGTAAAGCAGTCCCTTTATTAAGCTCATTTCAATCATCCAGGTGAAGCATGCCATCTCTTTCCAGCTGGGGTCTCAACCCAGAGAGTGTGCAAAGGATAGAAGTGTTTGAAGGTTTAAAAAAAAACACTCTTCACATTACCAGGATGGAACTTGGCAACTTTTTGTTTGTTTACACATTTTGGTCATTGGAGGTCAAGGCTTCAAAATATGAAGAAGCTATCTGATAATTGTTACGAGTTTTACTCATGAACTTAAGGAGAAGCTCCAATGCCAGAAGCTACTTGAAGTGTTTATTTGCTTCCCTTTGAAAATTTCATTTTTCTTATAAATTATAATAAAAATGCCCCAAATGTGATTCCTCAGAGGGAACACCAATCTCAGTTTTTAGGTGGCTTAATTAGAATATTATTTTAGGAAATGAAATTTTATGTGTACTAATAATAGGAAGGAACTTTACTAGTAAAAATTCTGTTTTCATGAGAAGAACTTCATAGTATTTGACCTTCTATTTAAAGTGATAATTTAATTTATCAATAATATCTTAAATGAATACTTCCTAAGTTGCTGTCAAATCAATAAAATCTGTTCCGTCTTGTTTAATCTTCTTCACGGCACAAAAGCATAAAATATAGTCTAATCAAAAGGTGTGTTTTACAAGTTCTGAATAGATGGGGTCTAAATTAGATATATTTTACTCCATCTATTTTTATATAGTATTTCATGCTTAGAAAGTGAGTTATCGGGGCGCCTGGGTGGCTCAGTCGGTTAGGTGTCCGACTCTTGATTTTGGCTCAGGTCATGATCTCAGGGTCATGGGATCAAGCTCCATGTTGGGCTCCATGCTCAGAGCGGAGTCTGCTTGAGTTTCTCCCATTCCCTCTGCCCCTCCCCATGTGCACTCTCTCTCTCGGATAAATAAATAAAATCTTTTTTAAAAAGTAAGTGAGTTATTTAGACTGCTTATCCTGCTTTAAGTACTTCCATTTCTCTGTCAATTATGTTCATTTATTTATTCATTTCACTTATAATTATTAAGCGCCTACTATGTGCTAGCCACTGCTCTGGGTACCTGTGATACAAAAATGAATATGCCAGTCCCTGCTTTCACGGAGGCCACAATCGAATGAAGGACAAACATAATTGACCAACTTATTATAATAAAGTGTGCTACATGGGGTGCTGGGGGACGTTTTGGTGGGATACCGTCCGAAGTTATGACATAGCAAGGGGACAGGAGCCTAAATGAATCTTAAAAGCTCAGACATTCTATATGAGGTCAAAATCCAAGCCTAATTCCTAGCCCCTGAAGTTAATTTAGCATAAAAACACTTTGTTGTAATGTCTGGACTAGTCATCTTACAACTCCTTAAGTCACTTTCGAAAACACTAGCCAAGCCAAGTCCAATGTTAAAACTAGTTTGAATAGTTGACAGCCTTCAGATGTTTTTGTTTGCACTAATGAACCTGGGGCTGAGGCTACCTCCAGGACCAAACATGCTGCAACCAGTATCGTGGTGAATGCCTGCCCCCTTGAGGAATCAGAGACTCAGTTTTCCAAACGACAAAGCAAAGTGGGATCGCTAATAAAATAAGACAAAACAAAGGACAAAGAGCAAACAGAACAAGCAAACACAGTTAAAGAATTGCAGATCCCTCCTAGACATTTTTTTAGACACAGTATTTGATTTGTTTTAGCCCTCTTTGTTGAAGTCATATCAAAAGCCTCTAACTTTTGAAAGGCATCAAGATCTGCCAAACTATATATATTAGCCAAGGAAGCACTCAGGAAGTTGACCTAGAAACTACTGGGAATTCTCCCTCCTTCCAGTGTTTTCCTTATCTTCTTATCTTCCAAGAGGGAGGTGCCCAGCATTTGAAGTTAATGATACCATCTCCTCAGAGACTCACACTCTAATGTGCACATAGATCACCTGGAAATAGTGTTAAAAGGCAGATCCCGATTTTGTAAGTGTGGGGTGGGGTTGGAGATTGTACATTCCCAGCAAGCTTCTAGAAGATGCTCTTGCTGCTGCTGTTGGTCTGTAGACCACACTCTTGAGTAGCAATGTTCTCAGAGCAAAAACACAGCTGTATGGGATGCAAGCAGTAAGGGCCTCATTCTTTTACCATTCCTCCCTCAGAACTGGAGTTCAGCAATTTGTGTGTGAAACAGGCCAATCTACAGAGCAAAACAAGGCACTTCATTTTAGTTGGCATAACTTGGCAGTTCCATGGGAATAGCTAAGTATTTTTTGGAAAATCAGAACAGGATAGGGGGTTGTGAAAAAAGTGTTTATGAGGTAAATAAATGTAATCTTATCTTTTAAAATGCGAATTTGAAGATTTTTGTGGTCATAAATAATTTAAAATCCAAAAGTATTTTTCTTTGGCCAGTTCCTTAATATTTTTTTTAAAAAAATAGTGAATCGAATTACCTGGAGTCTCAAGAGTCTGCAAATCAGTAATATCTTGGCATAAATGTCAAGTTATGGTTCTATAAATATGATACTCATGTGAGTATGAACATGATCTATTAGGACCAGGTAGCTTGTGGTATTACATTTTCTGAGCAAGACTGACGAACTAAGGGTTCTTTACTATTGGAAGCCAGGAAGAGCAACCTACTTCATGAAGGATAATACAAACAGGTTGTTAAGTTGTATTTTCATTTATGTGAGATGGGAAATATCTCCCAAACTCTTTCCTTGTTATGGGAGCTAAATATTATAAGGACAATACATGTTTGAGAATTAAACTGTACAGAGCAAGGTTCTGTTAAGGATTCTTGGTTGCTTAATAAAACGATGGCTCTCCACACCTAATTACATTTTCGGGAATTAAAGCATCTTATTTTTTCACCTGTTATACCCGTATTTTCCTGCAGATTTTTTTTTTTTAATATACTTAACACTGTTATTTTAAAAGTCTTTATGTGCTAATTCTAATATTTGGTCTTCTGTGGGTCTGTTTCAGTTAACCATTTTTCTCTTTGTGACTGTGGGTCACATTGTCCTTTACTATGTCCAGGAATTTGCAAATATATAATGTACATTAAGGATAATATATTGTAGAAATTCTGGATTCGGTTATACTTTTTAAAATAGTGTTATACTACCAGGTAATTAAATTACTGGTGTGCTCCCTTAAGTTTGTGGAGATTTGACTTTATGTTTTATTAGGGAGTTCTAGTCCAGTGTTGTCTTTAGGCTTAGGGTGCCCTTCTGATGTGTGGCCCTCCTGGGTTTTTATTGAGAAGTTCAAGGTGTTTAACAAATTTCTTTATATAGACAATTGGTGAGAGCATATTTCAATAGATTGGGGGTTATCTTATGGGCAGATCTTGCCAGATAGACTACCTCCTTCTCCCTCTCAGCTCTGAGACTGGCTTGCTTCTTTGTCTTGATCTATATTTTAAAGAAATACTTATGAAAATATGAATAAAGGAAAAATTGCCTGAATTCCTGCATCTTAATAACATAACATAATAAATTAAATTAAATAAAATAAAAATAAATAAATAAGCTATTTTTTTACTCAAAATAGAAGAATCAACATGTTTAAATTTAGTGGATGAAGGTAAGCCCAATGTGCTTTTGAGTACTTTATATTCTATTTGTAATATTGCTAAGCATCTCAGACTTACTATCTATTAAAAAAACACCAAGAGAAAAAAAAGACACAAAGATACTTGAATTTTCTTTTGAAAAATATGTGTATATCTTTCTAATAGTCATCATCAAATTAATTATGAATTTTGGTGACTATATATTGACGGGCTCAAGACTCATCCAGTAATCTAACCTTGGCGAAAGCTCTAAGTAAGCAAAGAATTCCCATACTTTGCTTGGCCATAGTTGGCTTATATGTTTGCCATTACTTTTTAAATCTCTTCTCCTTTTTACTACATATTAACAAAATACCTCATCATTTTGTTAGCTGAATTCTGTCTATAATTACAGTCACAGAGTTGTTCACTTTTAAACACCTCAATCATCCCAGGGATAGTTCAACTTTCACATTCCAATCATCATTGTTCTAATTATAAAATATAAGAACAAAGGTTTTCACACCTCTTTGATGAGAATGTTTTGCCATCAGACTTTGCTTAGTCAGTGCTTCCTCCTTTTCAGTCTTATCTGGACACAAGTTGGTGTTTTGCATGCCTCTTTTCCATTTGTACTTTTCCACTCTTACCTGTGTCTTGTCTCCTTAAGGTGACTCTCTTTACTTTTACCATGCCTATAGATTTTTGGAATGATTATGAAAGACTCCCACATCAAGTGGTATCTACCTATTAGCTCCTAAGGTAGCCTGACATGCAAAATTTCTAACTAAAATACCCAGAAGAGACTGCAAAGACAAAAATGTTCAACCCTCAAAATTGAGGCAAATGATCTATGGTCATCCTGTGGAAGGAATTTCCACTAATTATAAAGTCAATGGAATGGGGAAAAGGATAGAAGTCTCCTATCCATGCTTTGCCTCAGGTAAGGGAGTAGCCTCACATACCCAAAAGAAGGTCCAGAGAGCCCACCCACCACCATCTTGCATGATCAACTGTTCTAGTCAGAAAATCAGGCAGTTTTACCGCATTCATTTCAAGACATATATTCTGTGACCACTGTGCCAAGAAAACAGAGAAGGAAACAGAGAGAAATTATTGTTTGTCTGCTGTAATTTTGGAGTATACTGATGAAAAAACTACTTCAGGATAAGGAGATGATAATTGGATGGGTGTCAGTATCTTCATTAAGCTAGGAAATACAGGAGGGAAGAACAGATTTAGATAAAAGATGATGAGTTTAGTTGTATGCATGCTGAGTTTGAGGTTCCTGTGGTGTTTTATTATAATCACTAAGTTTGAGGTACTTTTAGATTTTATTTATAATCATTAAGACTTTTCAAATAGATTCAAGGGAATAACTGGTAGGAACTTGGCCATGTGACTAGAGTTTAAACCAGAAGTGATATGGATTTGGAAAACATAGTAGTTGAAGTCAGGATATGGATGTGAGAAGAGAAAAGGGCCCTAGATAAATCCCCAGGGGGCACCAGCGTGCTCAGTACAGGCAAAGGTAAAGGAATGAGCAAAGTTAGGGAGACACAGAAGGAGAGATGGAAAGATGTCAAGGAGAGGTTGGTGTCAGAATCTAAGGGAGTCGAGTGCTTCAAGAAAGAGAATGGTTCACAGTGTCAAATGCTTCAGTTTAGGTAAGTAAGTAAATAAGTATGTAAGCTGAATGTATGTATTAGGAAAGATTAAGATGAATGCTGAGAAGTGATGCTGGAATTAGGTACCAGTTATCCCTTGGTTATCATTGACAAAGACATATCATAGGAGTGATGGGTTGCAAGTGAAATTCCCATGTGTTGAGTGAATGACAGGGCAAGTGAGGACCACAGAAGTCTTATAGAGGGGTGTCTGGCAAGCTCAGTCAGGAGAGCATGAGACTCTTGATCTCTGGGTCATGAGTTCAAGCCCCATGTTGGGTGTGGAGATTGCTTAAATAAATACAACTTTAAAAAAGTCTTATAGAAATTTGACTTTGAAAGCAATGATATTAGGCAGTAGCTAGAAGGCTATGTAGGATCAAGGGAAGATTCTTTTGTTCATGGGAAAGACTTGAATACATTTATATTCTTAAGGAAAGGAAGGATCTGAGATAGATGTGGGAGAGAATGAACTAGTTCCTAAAGGATGAAGGAACAGATAAATTTATTGGCTTACAACCCACTGTGTGCTTCACAGGACCCAAATTAGAGACTTTTGGATCCTTTAGTTGTTAAGTGAAATTATGTTGCTATAGGGATCATAGACATCTTTGCTGCCTGAAGCCCCCTAACTATAGCATG
>NC_138382.1:59424589-59456178 GCF_054177405.1 Leptonychotes weddellii
ATCAATAGTTTTTTCTTTTCAGTGAGTAGTAACATGTTTGCTTTGAAATAGTTTATCTAAGTGTAAGCTTCAACATGTACAGCTTTTTGAGGTGTCGACTCTGAGAAATGCAATATGGCAAAGGCAGATTTGAGTTTAGGGCTTAGCGCTGCCCTGGTAGATCTGGTTACAGAAGCCCCTCTTCACCTCTGGAGCATCATTTCAGAAATTGCCATGCTCTCTCAGTGCTGGGTCTCTGTTACTGAAACAAGGCTTCTATCTTCCTGAAATGACATTCACTCTCTCTTGTGCAGCTTTCCGTGAGTATTCCAGATTACATATTGCCAAGCTGTGGCTGCGAAGGGCTTCCTGTCAAGAGCACTAGTTTAAATGAAAATGCCTTCATGTTTTAACAGTACCAGATTAGAGGGGAGGTAGTCTCAAAGACAGCTGTTCCAGTAAAGAGAAGAGCAAAGATATTCCAGTAAAAGACTAATGGTATGGGGATGGGAACTGTGTATAGAATAAGAAGCCATGTGAAGAGAAATTGGGTCTGGTTCCTTAACCAGCTAGATGACCTGTTCTCTTCTGTTTCATGGATGTAGACCTTGTCCTTCACCAAGCAGAAGTGAATTGCCACTTACTTCTTGGGAAAGAAACCCACGTTCCCTGTCACTGAGTTTTGCCTTTGGAAAATCGGACTTATTATATCTTCTTTGGAAAGCAATTGAAATTCTGGGCTTCAGGTGCCACTTGAGTATTTTTTTGAGTATACCTAAACTGATTATATTTGGCTGTTTCATACCCTACTGGGAGATGTAGAGAAACTGCAAAGCACAGAATTCTAAAGCTCCAAGGTTACCTGGCTTAGCCTCATCTCCAGGAGTGTGAATCCAGAGTTAAGTCTTCTCCATCACAATTGGACCTACATTTAAAAAATGCAGCCCTGAAAGGGTAAAGAAACTCCTTTGGTTGATTGTTAGTGTTTCCTTAGTCTTAGGTAACAAGATTCTCTTTGTTCTAAGAAATATTGTTCCTGAAGTAGCAGTACTATATTATGGATATAATCTTCTAATTCTGTTTAACAGGCTTCTTTTACTATCTGTGCGACTTGGTAAAGTCACCTTGGTCATTCTGAATCGTTAATCTGTAAAATGGAATAATAATCTTATCTCTCTCGATTCATGCAAGGAGAGGTTCCCCCCCCCAACTCTTACATGCTATTGTTATTTTATATTTCATTCTGTTTACTCTGGGAACTAACTAGTTTTCATTGATGACTCACATTTGCCTTATGGTCCACCAAGATTCCCAGGTGCTTCTGGCTACATCTGGATCTGTGAGTCTCTTTCCTCCTGTCTGGGATGTGTATGGTTTGGTTTTCATCCAAATGGCAGATTATGTTTAAACTCCCTTCTCTGTTAGTGAAGCCCAGGTGCGTGCACACGTGCGCGTGTGCACACACACACACACAGGCCCAGACTCAGTGTGGATGGGTCCACTTTCACTCATGGGTGATCAGAGCAGGGCAGTCACATGGGAGTGCATAGACACGTGCTCTCTCCCCTGCTGTCAACATGTGGCTGGAAACAGTCCCAGAGCAAGCGAATGGGCCACGTGCAACTAAGCCTCAAAGCTCAGCACTGGCTTTGGACATTACCTCAGAGAAAGAACTCAGATATGTGTGAAGAATAACTCCTGTCAGGGCATAAATCAAGAGTCCTTCAACTTTCTTGTATGCTATGGATCTCTTTGGCAGTTTGGTGAAGCCTATTGATTCCTTTAAAGAATCCTATAAAATATATTGAAATAGCGTCATTAAAATATTTTTCAAAACAAATTTGTGGTGTAGTAAGGCATGTACATTTTTTTGAAGATTTTATTTATTTATTTGTCAGAGTGAGAGAGAAACAGCACAAGCAGGGGGAGAGGGAGAGGGAAAAGCATGCTCCCCGCTCAGCAAGTAGCCCGATGTGGGACTCGATCCCAGGACCCTGGGATCATGACCTGAGCCAAAGGCAGATGCTTAACCTACTGAGCCATCCAGGCATCCCTAGAATGTACTTTTTATTCATGCATTAAATACTCAGCCTAGGAGCAAATCAAATAAGTAATTTCAAAGTTGTGATGAGTGTAACAGTTATTCCAACATACCTGCAACAACTGGAATACAACCTGAAAACACCTGTGATTTCTATTGGTGGCAAAGTCACAGAAACCCTAATCCTATTGTGGTTGGTTACCTATATTTGTAATTGAAAGAAATACTAAATTTCTATTCAAAATTAGTGAAAATACATATGTAATTTTTTTCCTATACCAGTTTATGGATCCCCTGAATTCTATCCCAGGTGAAGGACCCTTGGTTTAGACAATAGTGAGAACAGAAGAAAAGATAAGTATAAGAAAAATGGAAAGCTTTCCTTTTCAATGCAGTCACATGAATGTTAATTGCATTTCAAACCACTAACAATGAATGTTTTAGTTTGGTGGTTAGCACAGTTTTTTGTATACCAGCATCTCTCAATAAATATCTGTTTAAGAAACTAACAAAAACGTCGCTTTGCACTTATCCATCTACTTGTCTTTTTTTGCCAGTGGAGTTTGTTGAATGAAAAAAACCTGATATAATATGATATAATAAAATAAATAATATAACATAACATAATATGTCAGATTAAGAACATCTTCAAAATACCATCTGCCTAGCTTTGTAATATCGTATCAGATAGGAAAGAGAGAGCTCTTACTAAATTTCTGGCGGAATTCTATTCAATAGCCCCCATTTATTGAATATTTATCCTCTGTCAGGGATATAATGTCACTTAATGCTCACAGTAAGCTCACAGGTATACATCACCCATGTTCAACAAGGCAATTCAAGTATCGCTGAGAGTTTCCATGTAGAAAGCCATGGCAGGCATTGCGCTAAGAACAATGGGACAAACGGGATGTAGAGATGGTTCCTGCCTGCGGATGGCTTATAATCCAGGAGGGAGGGTGGATAGATACGTATATGCCTAATCATGAGACAAGGTAAACAAAAGCAGACTGAGGGGCCACCATGGCTAGAGGCCCAGGGCTAGGATAGAATGTTTTTTTCTGGGAATGGGGGACTTTTCAGAGGAACTAAAGTTTGAGGAGAGAAGGAAAGGGAGTAGCAGAAGTGAAGGGTGGAAAGGTAGGTCGAGTTTTAAGTTGCAGAGCTAGGTGTGTCTACTGACTATAGAGTTCAAAAATATCACTGCTGCCCTCAAATTACATGTCAATTCTCTGTCTTATTCCAGGCTACTATACAGTGTATCATAATGATTTTGTAGGAACCTCTCAGAATGCATAATTAATCTCGAGTTTTTCTGATTAGGTTTAATCAACACCCCTCTCTTCATCCCTAATGAAAGTACTGCTCAAAGAATTCAAGTGACTCTGGCTTTTTGACAGGAACAGAGCATCTAAATGCCATCTGTCACCAACCTAACAATGCTAATCTGAAGGACTGCTCTGCTCTCAGACTCTGGTTAAACATCGTTGTCGTGGTTTATAGTAGTTTTCCCAAACCAAAAATTTAAGAGGATTAATAACACATAGTAATTTGATCTGATTTTATTTTCCTGGACTAGTCAAGGCAATTAGAGAGCCATCATCCATGCCATGCCACTATTTATCCTTATTAGAAGCACCCTGATTTATAATGAAAGCTGCCAGTTTAATGTAGCTCAAAACAGAATTTGTAAACTCTAATGACCAGAGTGTTAGCTATCAGAATGGTACAAATGGAACCATTTCTCAGAATATGTGTTGTTTTGATGTTTCTGGATCATGTTGCTTTGTTCGCTGTAGGAAAAATATTGCTTTGTACACAGTTCACTAGATAATCAAACAGTCGCATCTTCTACTGAAAATATGTTTCTCATATAATCATTGGTTTAAGCACATCTTTGGCCTTTGACTATGCAGAGTCATGGAATAATTGAATAGAAGAGGCTTAAAATGCTCTAGTCCAATTACCTTATTTTGTAAATAAAGAATTCCAGGCCCAGAGAGAGAGAGAAAAGACTTGCCTAAGATCATATGACTCCCTAGTAATAGACCTTGGGTAGGACTCAGCCAATGCCTTTGTCCCGGCCTTGGGTAGTTTTAGGGCACTTGATCTTTTGTTTGGTGTGCTTTATGCTGCATGAGAACATTTTTTTTCTCTGCCAGTTTTATGGGGCCTCCTGACCAAGTACCATTGGATATTTTACGCTGAATGGATAACTTGTCATTGGTGAAGCATCCTCCCCTCTTCTCTGACTTCTTGACTTTATTTCTGAACTTTCTTCCTGTAGTAGTTTGAATGGTGACCCTTCAAAAAGATTTACCCATGTTCTAAGCCCAGAACCTAGAAATGTGACCCTATTTGGAAAAAATTTTTTTGCAGGGTAACCAAGTTAAGGATATCAAGATGGAATCATCCTGGATTTAGGCTGGGCCCCACATCCAATGTCAGGTGTCCTTATAAGAGAAGGGGCAGAGGGAGATTTGAGACACAGAGATGAAGAGGAGAAGGCCATGTCAAGACAGAGGCAGAGGTTGGAGTTCTGCAGATACAAGTCAAGGAATGAGGAGCATGCCAAGGATTGCCGGCAGCCCCCAGAATCCAGGAGAGAGACGTGGAATAGATCCTCCCTCAGAATCTCCAAAGGGAACCAGAGTAGATGCTAATAAATTTTTATGGAATGAATGAAAGGCAAATTAATGTTTACTTCTAAAAAAAAAGCGCATAATAGTCCAGTGCATCAGATTGCCAAGAATATAGGCACTGCAGGGAAGATAAAAGGTTGAAACTCTCAAAGGAGAGTAAAATTTCATTGTAGCATTTGTGTCATCAAGCATCTCCTTCTGTAATCATTGGTTACGTGAGCTATCGTCATTTCCAGGGCCCCAGAGTTCTTCTGTACTTCTCCGGCATCAGTGAATAAAGGGCTTCATGCCTCTTCTTAAGGGTAGTTGGAAGTCCTGCAGAATCACATTTCCATTAGAGGGGATAAAACACACCAAACGAGTTCAATGGATAACTCTGGGTCCCTTATTCCTTCCGATCTGCAATTTTTCATCTGTAAAATGGACAAAAATAACACCTTCCTCAAAGCCTTGTTGAGGTCACAGCATGAGATAGGCGGTGACATGTCTCTTGAACTGGACACAATAAATAGCACCCCTAGTACCTGCCTGAGTTCTGAACAAATTGAGAAATGAGACAAAAGAATCAATAGATGGAAAACAAAAATGTCATCTTAGTGATGACTGGTAGAGGCTAAGCTAGAGTCCATAGCTAGCGTGAGACCCACGTGAGGCTGCTAAATCTCTTCATGGAGCAGACTTACTCTTCCAGTCTCAGGTGACACTGGACCTTGCCATGGTGACAAAGCCTGTCTCCAGAGGAGCTGAGCAAATCCATATGTCCCCGTAGACTGGCCCACTTCTGAGAGAAAGAGGCAGGGTTTTACATATCAAATTCCAGCCACCAAATTCACTACTCAACTGAGTGACTCCCAAGGGGAGAGTGAATGAGAGGTGAAATGAGGCCAGGAGTATCATGGAAATAGAGCTTCTTCCACATGGGCATAAGCATCAGGAAATGGAGTAGCTGTTTTCTTAACCGACTAAGCCTGTGCTCAGCCATGGAGTGGCCTTCCCCCTGAGGGAGAATGGGACACTCCCATGTGAGACTATTCTCCACACCTACCAGCCTTGGCTCACCAGTATGTTGTTCTGCCTGGCTTATGTCCAAGATAATATCTTTAATTTAGTTTATAATCTCGAAATATGTACTTTAAAAATATGTAGTATTTGGCAAAAGATCCTAAAAGAAAACAGCTGTAGATAAACTATATCTTGATAATTATGAAGTTAGGAGAATAAATCTTTTCTGGATGCTAGCTAAAAGAGGAGGTCTGAAACTCTCTCTCACATATTCCTCCAAAGGCCCATCTGATCTCTGCTCTAAATTTATGTCTCTCCATCTCAAAGAATCCAGTTGACTTTAAAACTTCATAATTTTGAGATGGTCTTCTATTTTCCTTAGTCATTATAGCTTAATATTGCATAATCAGGAAGAATACATCATGTTCACAATTTGTAATAGATATGCAATTAAATTGTTCTCACATATACATTTAGGGTTTTTCCCCCAAAACCGAATTCAAAGATAAAATTAACACAGAGTACAAAGAGACCCTGGATACAATGTTTTAAATAATTAAATACACATTTGCTCAGTAAATATAACTTACAAATGTGTAAATTACAAAGATTCTCTTCCTTCTCTTCTTCCCAGTGCAGGCAACACATGTAGGAACTGGTTACAAAGTTATGATCATGTCCTACACAACTGTGAGATAAAACAAGATCTGAGTTTTATAAGTTCCGCAACAGGGGTTCTGCCTGTCTGTGATATTTCTCCTGACTTCAGCATGGGCACACTGGCCACTTCTCAGAATGAATAATGAATGTGTATGTTTCTGAACAAAAGCTGTAAAAATGGCCTTTAAGTGCCTTCAGGAGGGGCCAGGAAAATCTTGAAAGTGGAAGAGGGAAGTTGAAGGGGTAGTGGAAGAATTTGCTATTGGCATGAAATCAGAGGAGGTTAAAATATGACCACAATATAAAATATACAAAGGTTCTCCGAGGCACTCAGATCTTTCAGATGCATGCATGCTGCATTTCTTTGAAATTGTGTGTGTGCATGCGCGTGCGTGCGTGCGCGCACACGCGCACGCACACACACAAACGGTTTCATATGTTCTGCAGCTAACTGTAATCTGTCAGACTGAAAGGTGAGGTAGTGAGGGGGAAATGAGATTGAATAGTGGAGTAGAAATTCCTCCCCATCTTTCCTTGATTTTCTCTCCTCTTTGAATAATTTATATTTATTTACCGTAGAGCCTCCTGGATCCTGGGAGATGGAAGAAACCTTACTTAGAAGGGATCTAGTCTGATCTCCCACCAAATTTTGGAATTTCTGCCTGCCTTTCCAAATTCTGGTCTTCCTACTTCTACTTGAAGAGGCCTGCGGATGCAGAGCTCTGAAAGTATGTGGGACTCCTATTCTTTGCAGACAGTGCTAGCCATTGGAAAACTCTCGTATCTGAGTTGATCTTCCTCTCCCTGTAATATCCATCCTTTGATTTTCATTCAGTCTTTTGGAACCAAGGGGAATAAATTTAGTTGCCTGCCTCCCTGTTATGACACTCTTTCAGATATTGGAAGAAACCTCTCAGATCACAATAAACCTTTTTTTCTAACTTAAATCCAAGTCTTGTCCATCTCAAGAAATTACATTTTCAGGCGGAATTAATGTCTTGACAATATTGAGTCTTCCAGTCCCTAAAGAAGGTGTATCTCTCCATTTATGTTGGTAGTCTTTAATTTCTCTCAGCAATACTTTATAATTTTCTCACATTTTGCGTGTATTTGTTAAATTTATCTCTGAGTATTTCATAGGATTTTAAGATTGAGATTATAATTCACATAAAATTTTCCCCTTTAAACTGTATAATTTGATGGCTTTTAGTATATTCACTAAGTTGTGCAAAAACCACCATTTCATAGTTTCTAAATGGTATTTTAAATTTCAATGTCCAATTATTTACAGGTAGTATATATAACTGTTACTGTATAGATATACATTTGATTTTTGTATTTTGACTTTGTATCTTGAGACCTTGCTAAACTCATTTTTAGTTCTAATAGTTTTTTTAATCCTATAGGCTTTTCTATATAAACAATCATGGCATCTTTTAAAAGACAGTTTTAATTCTTCTTTTCTTATCTCTTGTTTGTTTCTTTGCTTTGCAATAAGCTTCCAATAAACTGATGAATAGCAGTGGTGAGAGCAGATATCCTTGCCTTGTTCCTAGTTTTAGAAGGACGCATTCTTCATTCACCATTAGGTTTGATACAGTTATAGGTTTTTCATAGATGCCCTTTATTAAATTGTAGAGTTTCCTTCAACATTCTGTTTACTGAGAGTTATTTTAATGAACGGATGTTGAATTTTGTCAAATGGTTTTTCTTCCTCTATTAGGATTATCATATGGTTTTCTGTATAGAATATGTTAATATGATGAATTACATTGTTTAATTTAATTTAATTTAATTTTATTTTGTTTAATTTTAAAATGTTGAACTTTATCTTTCTGGGATGAACTCCATTCAGTCATGATAATCTGTCTAACCACTGCTTTAGCTACCTTTTGCTAATTTTGATATGTTATGTTTTCATTTTCATTCAGTTTTAAATATTTTCTAATTTTCTTTGTGATTACCTTTTGGACTCATGGGCTATTTAGAAATGGGTTGCTCAATTTCTAAGTATTTGGGGACTTCTTAAGACATTCTTCTAATATTGATTTCTGATTTAATTCCGTTAGGGTCAAATTTCAGTCCTTAAATTTACTGAGGCATGTTTTATGGGCTAGAATGTAGTGTTTTGGTGAATGTTTCATGTGCATTTGAAAACAATGTGTATCTGAATCCATTCAGGCTGTTATAACAAAACACCAGAGACTGGGTGGCTTATAAACAAGAGACATTTATTTCTCACAGTTCTGGGGGCTGAAAGTCCAAGATCAGAGTCCTGGTATGGTTGGGTTCTGGTGAGAGCTCTCTTCCAGGTTGCAGACTTCTGACTTCTTGCTGTGTCTTCACATGGTGGAAGGGGCAAGGGAGCTCTCAGACCTCTTTTAAGAGGTCACTAATCTCAGGGCGCCTGGGTGGCTCAGTTGGTTAAGCGACTGCCTTCGGCTCAGGTCATGATCCTGGAGTCCCAGGATCGAGTCCCGCATCAGGCTCCCTGCTCAGCAGGGAGTCTGCTTCTCCCTCTGATCGTCCTCCCTCTCATGCTCTCTGTCTCTCATTCTCTCTCTCTCAGATAAATAAATAAAATCTAAAAAAAAAAAAAGAGGTCACTAATCTCATTCATAAGGGCTCTGCCCTCTTGACCTAATCACCTCCCAAAGGACCCACCTCCTAATATCATCACTTTGGTGGTTAGGATTTTAACATATGAATTTGGGTGGGGATACATTTAATTTACAGCAGTCACTATTGGATAGTTTGTTCTATAGATGTCATTTAGGTCAACGTGATTGATAGTATATCCAGGTGTTCTATATTTTTATTGATTCCCTTTTGTTACTCTATCAATCAGAGAGGAGCATTGAAATCACCAATATAACTTGAATTTGTCTCTTTTTCCTTTTATTTCTATAAGTTTTGGGTTGAAGCTCTGTTATTTGGTGTAAATACATTTGGTATTGTTATGTCTTATGTTGAATTTGTGCCCTTTATCCTTGTGAAATGTCCCTTTTTCTCCCTAACTATAGTCCTGTGAAGTCTACTTTGATATTAATATAGCCATTCCTACTTTCTTTATATTAATGTTTTCAGGTAACATCTTTTCCATTATTTTTCTTTTAACCTGTGTCTCTAAACTAGTTTGTTTTTTCCTTGAGTAAACAGCACAAAATTTGTTCTTACTTTTTTTTTTTTTTAAATAATGAAACAGTCTCCGCCTTTTCATTGGGGGTATTTACATTGTTAGTGTTTAGTGTAATTATCTATATGATTAGGTGTCAATCTATTGTCTTGATATTTATTTATTTTTTTAGGATTTTATTTATTTATTTGACAGAGAGACACACAGCGAGAGAGGGAGCACAAGCAGGGGGGAGTTGGGAGAAGGAGAAGCAGGCTCCCCGCTGAGCAGGAGCCCGATGCAGGGCTCGATCCCAGGACCCTGGGATCATGACCTGAGCCAAAGGCAGACGCTTAATGACTGAGCCACCCAGGCGCCCTGATATTTATTTTTTAATTGATCCATATGTTTTCCTTCATTTTTCCTGTTTTCCTGCCTTCTTTGGGATTAGCTAATATTTTTATGATCCTATTTTATCTTCTGTATTGGCTATATATTTTGCTTTAAATTTTGTGTGTGTGTGTGTGTGTGTGTGGTTACTCTAGTGTTTGCAATATTTATTTTTAACTTATCACATTCTACTTTCAAATACTGTAATACTCTACAAACTATGTAAGGCCTTTGGACATTCTATTACCATTTCCCCTTCCCAATCTTTGCACTATTGCCATTCATTTTACTTCCGTGTGTGGTGTAAATGCCATAATATATTGTTATTATTTTTTCTAAATAGGCAATTGTTTTTTAAGGAGATTATTAAAATGAAAAAAAATTACATTTATCCACATTTCCCATTTCTGTAATTCTTCATTGCTGTGTATAGATCCTAATACCTTTCTAATAAACTTTCCACCCTAAGAACTTCCTTTAGCATTTCTTGTAGTGTGGGTCTTAGCTTTTGTCTGAAAAGCATTTCACTTTCATATTTGAAAGATATATTCAACATTAAAAGATTCTAGATTGATTTTTTTTCTTTTACTACTTTAAAGATTGAATTTCATTGTCTCCTTTCATATTTTCTGAAGAAATGTCAGTCATATCTTTGAACATTTGTATATGATATATCTTCTTTCTATGGCTACTTTTAAGATTTTCTCTTTATTACTGTTTTTTTAAACAACTTGAATATGATGTAATGTAGTCTGGTTTTCTTTATGTTTATTCTGCTTGGGTTTCATTGAACTGCAGGATTGTAGTTTTCATCAAATTTGATAAAAATCTGGTCTTTATATTTCAAATAAATTTTCTTCCCATATTTCCTCTCTTCTGTTTTTGGAATTCCAGTTATAGATGTATTATCTCACATATCATTGAGGCTCTGTTCATTTTTTTTTTTCCCAGTCTTTTTCTTTCTGAGTTTTATTTTTGGATAGTTTTTATTGTTATATGTTCAAGTTCACTATTTTTTAAAAAGATTTATTTATTTATTTTAGAGAGACAGAGAAAGAGAGCAAGTGGGGAAAGGGGTGGAAGGGAGAGGGAGAGAATCTCCAAGCAGACTCCCCACTGAGCAGGGAGCCTGATGCGGGGCTTGATCCCAGGACCCTGAGATCATGACCTGAGCTGAAATCAAGAGTCAGATGCTCAACTGACTGAGCCACCCAGCCACCTCAAGTTCACTATTTTTTTTCTGGAGTGTCTAATCTACTCTTCAACCAATCCAATTAATTTTTTCATTTTAAATATTGTATTTTTTATCTCTAAAAATTCCATTTGGGGATTTTGTATATTATCCATTCTCTCTCCAGCATAGTAAAGTTATTCTCTACCCTCTTGAAAGTATAGAGCATATTTATAATAGCTGTTTTAACTTTGTCTACTAATTACATGATCTATGACTTTTCTAGATTAGATCTTATTGGTTGATGGTTCTCCTAGTTATGGGTTATATATTCCTATATCTTTGTTTGCCTAGTAATTTTTGACTGGATACCAGACATTGCACATTTTTTATTGTGGGTTCCTGGATTTTGTCATATTCCTTTAAATAGTGTTGACAGTTAAATTACACGGAATCAGTTGGTATTTCATTCCAAGCCTCATTTGGAGCCTTAATTTTAAGATTTTAAGGATTTGTCTAGAACAACATTTTGTATAGGGCTAATTTGGCCCCATAACAAAGGCAATACTTTTCTGAGTATTCTACCCAAAAGCCCATGTATATAAGGTCTTTCTACTATGTCTGATGGGAAGACTATTCAACAACTTTGTGTGATTTCCAAAAATAATTCTTCTTATTCCTTTCTGGTGATTCTTTTCCTCAGTTTGGGTAATTTTCTCTTTGGAAGGCCATATCAGTATTCAGCCAAAGTGTCAAGGTGACCCCTCTTCAGATCTCTGGTGCTCACTCTTTATGCAGTTCTCTTCTTTTGGTACTCTATTCAGTAAATTATACCTATTTTCTTCTTCTGGACCCCTGAACTCAGTGAGACCTCCAAGCTCAGAGGTTCTGCCTCCAGTCAGTAGGAGTTTATCTTATTTGTTATCCATCTCTAACACAGTCCTGCCTATTGTCCAATATGTGAAAAACATTATTTCATATATATTGTCTGATTTCCTAGTTGTTTAAGGTAGAAGAGCAAATCTGGTCTCTATCACTCCATCTTGGTTAGAAGCAAAAGTCACTCTTCAATTTTTAAATTTTAATGTTTTATCATTACATGAAACTTTCTTCCTGTTTCTTATCCTAATTCAGTTTGGCTGCTGCTATCTCCCTCATCCTATAAGGTTATGCTATTTGGAGGTTATACCCCCCCCATTTTATCAATCTCAAATTCACAAGCTCCATTTTAGTCAGACATACTTGTCTCAAAAGCAATTTTTAATTCTTAATATGAGAAACTTAATATTGTATCTCAATGATGATTAGACTTTTATCCTGAACATTCTCTTCTCTTTTCTCAGCACCATTTAAATTTTTATCCAGGGGCAAGTAGATTGGACTTCTTACTGCTCCTTCTATCACTCCAGCATTGTTTCCTTCACTAACTCCAGCTGCAGTGGACTTTCTGTTACTCAGACACACTGATGTTTTTCATGAGTTGGGACCTTTGCATATGCTGTTTCCTCTGCCTGGGTGCTCTGTCCCAAGATATTTGACACCTTCATATTATTTAAGCTTCAGGACAAATAACACTTCTTCCAAGAGTCTTCCTTTACCTTGGAATCTAAAATATCTCACGGGGTGCCTGGGTATCTCAGTCAGTTAAGCATCTGACTCTTGACCCTTGATTACGACTCAGGTCATGATCTCAGGGTTGTGAGATTGAGACCCCTGACCCAACCCCCAGCCCCCATTGGGCTCCATTCAGGCTGAGGAACCTGCTTGAGATTCTCTCCCTCCCTCTCTCTCTGCCCTCTTCTCCCCACTTCACTCTCGCTCTCCAAAAACAACAACAACAAAAAAAACAACTCTTTTCCCCCTCCATTACCATCCCATTCTGCTTTTTTGTCACAACTTCTTTTATTTGTTCCATAACATTTACTTTTATAGGATATTTTATTGTAGATTTGTTTACTTTGCTTACTTTCTAGTCTTGCAGTCTCCCTATCTCCCTCACACCTGGAATGTGTGTTCCATGAAAGCAGGAGTTGAACTGTCTTGTTCACTCTAGTATTCCCAGCACCTGACACTTACCAGGCACTCAGTTATTGGCTGAATAAATGATTAAACAAACAAATATATGACTTCATGTAACTTTCTTCAAAACACCAAGATAATTTATATACTAGAAGTTTTATACAGGGTAGACCATGGTGCTCAGATGAATACTTTAAAACATTTTATTTTTGGTTAGAATAAAGAATGCAAAAACTTCTATCATGTACATATTTTCCTGGAAAAAAAATTAGCCTCAAATAACAATTATTTTTATGTGTCATCCACAAATTTTTCTTAAATTAATTTTAAATGATTTTCTTATATGTCATATACAATTACTTCTTAAATTCAGAATTCAGGAAAATTCCCATCTACTTTATTTATAGAATTAAAAAGGAGAAACACAGACAACAACCAGATAGAAAATATAATGGGAAAAGATCCCATCTGCAACAGCAACATGAAAAATAAAATATCTAATAATACACTTAACAAAAATGTTTGAGATATTTATGAAGAAATCTTCAAAACATCATTAAGAGATGCAAAAGTTGAAGTGAATAAATGCTCTTCGGAAAGAATACTCAATATTATTAGACACCTACTCTCCCTAAATTAATCTATAAATTTGAAGAAATGCCGTAAGAAGCACTAAAGATTTCTCAAGTGTATAAGGAAAAATAAATCTGCCAGAAAGGAAGATGCTGAAAAATGGGCACCAGTAACAAGTGGCTAGCTCTCTACATATTAAAATATATTATAAAGCTACCTTAATTAAAAGTGTATAATGCTGGAGCAAACTCAGACACTGGAAAGACTGATGAAAAACAAGAGTCTAGATACACACTAATACACATAGAAACATATTCTGTCATAAAGGCACCATTTCATTTTAGTGAAGAAATTATTAATAACGTGTGGTGTTCAGGTAAGAGGGGGTGCCATCTAAATTTCTTTTTATATATACAATGGAATATTTCAGCCATCAAAAAGAATAAAATCTTGCCATTTGCAATGACATGGATGGAACTAGAGTATTATGCTAATTGAAATAAGTCAGAGAAAGACAAATACCGTATGACTTCAGTCATATGTGGAATTTAAGAAACAAAACAAACAAACATGGGGTGGGGGGGAAGAGAGGCAAACCAAGAAACAGACTCATAACTATAGAAAACAAACAGATGGTTACCAGAGGGGAGATGGATGGGGGGGATGGGTTAAACAGGTGATGGGGATTAAGGAGGGCACTTGTTGTGCTGAGCACTGGGTATTGTATGGAAGTGTTGAATCACTAAATCTACACCTGAAACGAATATTACATTGTATGTTAACTAACTGGAATTTAAATAAAAACTACAAAAAAAGGGAAAAAATATTTTAAAAAGTTGGGTCCCTACTTCTTACATCACTACAAATTTTAGGTGGATCAAATATTTAAATGTAAAAAAAAAACAACAACATAAACATAAGTAAAAAAAAAATCACCAGAGAATTTTTTACAATCTTGGAGCCTTTGGAAACATGATACAAAATTGAAATGTTATTGAAAAAATGATACCCTTGATTATTAAAATATTTTAAATTTTCTTATAAAAATAGCATAAGCAAAGTCAAAAGTCACTCAACCATATATATATATGGTTGAGAATATATCTATTCACAAAAAAGGGTTGCTGTCATTAATTTAAATAGCACTTATGATTCAGTAAGAAAAAGACCAATAGCCAAATAGAAAAATGGGCAAAGGGCATAAAGAGTTCATTAAAAAATGGGTTGCCTGGCTGGCTCAGTTGGTACAGCATGCAACTCTTGATCTTAGGGTTGTAGATTTGAGCCCCATGTTGGGTGTAGAGATTACTTAAAAATAAAATCTTTTCTAAAAAGTTCACTAAAAAAGTAATAAAAATAACTTTGAAACATATTAAAAGATATTCAAAAATTCTCATAGTAAGAGAAATGTGCATTAAAATTGCAACAAGATGCCATTTTCTACTCATCAGATTGACAAAAACTAAAAAATTTACTAACATTTTCAGCAAGGGTGAAAGAAGACAGAACTCTCATTCGTTTTGGGTGAGAGGGTAAATTGGAGAGCAGCTTGGCAATATCTACCAGAATTTTAAATGCTTATAGCTTTTGGCCCAGTTATTCCACTTCTAGGCATTGATTACTTCAGTGGTGCTGGCACATAATACAGAGGCATGTGTCTGCAAGGATATAAGCATTGCTTGTACTGGCAAAATTGGAAAGGACCTAATGTCCATTGAAGTACTCCACCCAGATCCCTTTTCCTGGGCTAGAACATTCATCTCTAGCCACACAGGTGTTGGCTGTCAATGGTTTAGGGCTGCACCCTTCTCCAGAGACTTATTCTCAACTGAAAAGGATCTTTCTCACTTGGAAATGGGTGGAAGGTTACCCCTGGATGTAGCCAAAGCCAATGTCTGTCCTCCCCAGCCCTATCTTTTCTCCCTGGCTTTTGGATAGGTTTCTTTTGAAATCACTTCTCAAGAAATCACTTGTGCAAGAATCTCCATCTTGGGCTCTGCTTCTGGAGAATCTGATCTAAGAGATCCATTAACAGGGGACTGGTTAAATAAATATAGTATTCTATATAAGGGAGTACTACTTAGACATTTAAAAAATTGTGTGTAAAATTACACACAATTAGGCTGTGTAAATCAAAAATCTGAAACCAGTTTATGCCAGCTCTCTACATACTGATATGGAATGATCTCCAAAATAGAGTGCAAAAAGCAAATTGCAATTAAATATGTATAATATACTACCACTTATGTTAGAATAGACAATTCACAAATATGTTTGGGTTTGCATAGAATATCCTTGTAAGAATAACTAAGAAACGATAATAGTGTTTGCTTTGATGCCAAGGGGAACCTAACTGGGGTCTGTGAGATGGGAGGGAAGAAGAGTGCACTTGGTACTATATACTCTTCTACCTTTTTAATATCCCACCATATATATAAATTACATATTAAGTTATATTACGTCAACAATGTTGAAGCAAAAACCATTAGTACTATTAAAAAATTTAGGTTAGAAGAGTGTTAATTATCAGAAGTCTTTTCTCTTGCCCTTAGGAATAGATCACATTTTAAAAAATTAGCATTCAGTACTCTAAATGGAAACATATGTTTTTGAAGTCCTTGGAGAGTGCTTAAAAATCATCTAATTATCTGTATCTTAAGGATTCTTTCTGTAATTTTCTTAATTTACACAGTAAACACTTTTCTTGTAGGTAATGTCATGGCAACTTCCAACTGGCCCTTTCCAAATTATCACAAATTGGCAAGTATCTTCATTTAAATGAGTGTGCTTTTTCTGAACTTGAACTTAATTGCCATTCATTTTGCTGCATTAATTATGATAGATTTCCTGCCTCCTTTATGCCTGTAGCCACACAGACATCACACCATTATTAGTTATACTTGGCCTTTGGTCACAAATTATACACACATATTTGCTGTGAATTGTCCATTATGTTAAAGATCAAATATGCTGGACTTGGGGCTTAAACACAGCAAGTAATGTCAATGCACAGTCCTGAAATTTGAGACTGCACATTGTCTCTGCCTCATAAAACAGAGGTCATGATTATATTAAAAACCTCTCTGGAACTGAAATATGATAAAAGATATCTCATACCTCTCTCCCTGTACATCCCTGAGACCACGATGTATAACAACCAAAAACCAGGCCTTCACTCTTCAACTGCATGGGTGCTGCTCTTGGAGGCAGGCAAAGTACTCTTCCAAAGTGCTTCCCCCCATACCGTCTCCCCTCCCCACCTCTCACCCACTTCCACATTTGTATACCCACTCAGAGATGGCACAGGAGACACAGGGCAGGAAGGCTGGTATGAATGCATCTTGTGGGGGTGGACATTTGTTCTTCCATTCACTTAATAAACATTTAATTACGTCTAAGGTTCTGTGCTAAAGGTCTGGGCAAACAGTGGTAAATATGGTACCTAGCCTTGTGAAGTTCAGACTTACTTAGAGACAAGACAGTAAGCAAATGAGAATAAGATAATAAGCAAATGCCCTCTTAATGTATACAGAGGAAGGGGAGAAACGATGTTTGTGTGTGTGTGTGTGTAAATTTTAACACTATATGCATGTATCTATCTATATACATATATATGTGTTATATGACTGCCATAACATTTTATAGTTCTGTGCACTAGAAACAGCACAAGCAAAACTGAAAGGCTGAAGATGACAACTTGATTGTGGCATATAGGACAGAAAAAAGGGTGGGTTGCTCTTAACAATAACAGAAAGACAAAGAAACCGATAGAAAAATGGGCAAAAGACATGAACAGACAATTCACAAGAAATGATCTCATTAAATCAGGATTTAAATTTTGTCCACTAAACTAGCAAAATGTTTTAGTTGTAGGACCTCATGAGGTAAGAATGTGTTGGAAAGACTCTCACACGTAGCAGTCAGTGGTGCAAATTGGTGTCTCCTTTTGGGTACCTCTCTACTGGACAATTAGGCTGTGTAAATCAAAAACCTGAAACCAGTTTATGCCAGTTGACTCTCTAACATCACTTTTCAGAATTTTATCTTGAAGGAATAATCAGAGATGTAAATAAAGATTTTTATACAAGGATGTTTATTGTAGCATTATTTGTAATCATGAAAAATTACAAATAATCTATTCCAAAATTAGATGTTTAATTTATTAAGGAAATTATAGGGGGGAATATTATTCCACCATTAAAATTTGTATTTTCGAAGAATAAAGATATGAGAAAATACTTCAGATCTATTATTAAGTGAAGAAAGCAGGAAAACACAGTAAGAACTCTAGTAGTTTAGTAATGTGCACAGAGACAGAAGGGAATAAGTTATTTCTAGGTAATGGAATAAGGAGTGATTTTTAGTTCTATTTTAATTTTTCTTTGTATTTTCCAATTTCAACTGTGAACAAGGATTACTTTTATAGTATATATTTATTTTATTTTGTTTTGTTTTGCTTTGTTAGTCACCATACAATACATCATTAGTTTTTGATGTAGTAATCCATGATTCATTGTTTTCATATAATACCTAGTGCTCCATCCAGTACATGCCTTCCTTAATACCCATCACTAGGCTAACCCATCCACCCACCCCCTCCCTCTAAAACCCTCGGTTTGTTTCTCGGAGTCAATACTTTTATAATATGTTAAAAGTTTATATCAAATGAGAAGGAAGAGATATGAATTCCACCCAACTCATTCAGCACCCAACCCAGATATTTATAGCCAAAAGTGTTTTATTTTTTTTCCCTTTGGAGCAAATTTGTTGAGATATATAATTCATAAATGACTATTTGTTCAAACCGTTTAAAATTTTTTGATGTCCTTTTGCATACAACTGTCTCATAAACTCTCAAAATTCCTCTAGGATGTAACTTCATGTTCACTATTGTACTTCTTGTGTCTCATTGGAAAGTCTGAGCTATTTCTGATAATTTACTCTGTAAGTTCTCATCCTCCTCAAATATATATTTGAACACTTTTTCTGGATGTCTCTATTTATCCATGGAGTTCTTTATATACAAAGAGGGAGAAAATTTAGGAAAGGAGATGTATTATTTCCCTATTTCCTTTTTGCTCCCCACCACCATTTTATGTTTTCAAATCATGCAATTTAACACCAGATAAAATGATCCTTTCATTGGAAAATCAAAACATGAACATAGCTGGCAAAAATGTATTGGGTCAATAATATGATTGGAATTGTAATGAGGACAAAGTATGGGATATCACATATGGTAGACATGGAAATTCAGGCTGAAATGCAACTTTTTATAGCTGTGGAAGAGGGAATGCTTAAAAGAAGATTTTGCATTAAGAATTAAATTTTATGAGATACTATAAGACTGGCATATAAAAAGTTATAGTTGGAGACAACAGAACAACCTACATTTTGCGGCTATAAAATAAATTCTTGGGCATACTAATGGCACTTTAAAAATAATTTCTTAAAAACATCTTTCATTTGGTTGAATTTAGAAATTCACATGTACATATTTAGTTCCCTTTTGCAGTGTTACATGTATTCAGGTCAGTATGCCCAGTAAAAATTATTCAGCATTATATAACTTACCATAAAAATATTTTTCTGGCTTCATTTTCAGGAGCAGTTTTGGTTTGGAGTATGTTTGTGTTGTGGCTAAAGAGAGGGGTTTTTCTTATTAGCCAAGTTTTCAATATATAAAATTATAGAATAATCTCATTTATTAAAAAAAAATTAGATTGCATACCCAATATATCTTGGCAATATGTTTTTCTGATAATTCTATTATGTCTGAAAATGTCTTCAAAATGGTATTTTGTAGTGGCAAAATTTTTGGAAAAGTTCACAGGTATGTACTTATTTCAAAATAGATCTTTGTTCTGTATCAGAAAAGTGGGAATTAGATGAGTCCTCTTTGGAATTTTATGATTAATTAAGAATCCCTGGGAATGATTTACTTATTTATTCAAATAAGAATCAAAACATTATCTTAAAAAAAAGATAGTGTTCACCTGAAAGACTAGGCAATGTGGTTGTGTTTCATGGAACAGAAACCTTAGATCTATGAATTTAATATTCATAAATGATTGAGAGTGATAGTAGAGATCTTTCCTAGCAGTTGAAGAGTTAAAAATATTTACCTGATAGCTTGAAAATATTTTAGTTAATTAATCTATGGAGAATGTTAATTTTACTACACAACCCTTGCATACCAGAGTACTCATATTCTTTTATTTCCTAAAATTTTATTCGTCTGCTCTGAGTCTCTACACCCATGTCTAGGGGAAAGTCAATCTTAGTGTGTTTTGCGGACACTCTTCATTCCACCTGACTGAGGGTCATACAAAAATTCAGGGGTCTTATGTAGTCCAGACCACTGGGGAAGGACTTGCTCATCTTTGGTCCTCACTGGTCACTTCTGAAAAACCCCTTGGGCAGCCCTTATGTCTTGGATGTCTCTTTGGGGAGCCTTTCAGTCTTGAGATAATGGTGAGTGGCCATCTCTGAGATAATAGATAGTTGGTTTCCTGGTTCTGGGAGCCTGAGATGGTGCATAGGGCAGAAAAAGCAAGTGCACAGAGGCTGAAAGGAAGAATAGATGTCCTTATGTGGGAAGAGTCTTAGGGAGGGGATCACCATGTGGACAAGAGGGCTGGTGCTCAGATGTGGTAGGTTCTAGACCATGACTGTGAAGCCTTCAGATCCATGCTTCTTCCAAATTTCCCCACTTTTTAGCCCACAAAGCAATAGCTAAGCCCATCCCTGGCTCAGAATAACCTCCCTATGCATGATGTGTAAATGATTGAAATCAGATGAGCCATGACTATGAATTCACTCATATAAATGTGTAAATTATTGAAGTGTTCCGATTGAAGGGAGAAAAGTAGCAAAGTGTAGTCCTTGGTACCTCAATGTAGGAAGAAAAAAATTCAGAGAGGATACTGCAGAATGGGGATTCTAATGGAAATTGTCTCTGCCCTCATAGAATTTAAAGGCATGGGGATCCAGTGGGTAACCCATGGCGCTGTTTCAGGGCTGCCCTTTCCATCCCTCAGGCCCTCTCACCCATGGGTCTCCTTACACACTTGTAACAACCTCCAAACCCACCTCTGCCACTGTCTACACTCCCTATTCTTGCCCCTCTGCCCCAGAGGATCTGAGACAACATATAACCATGAAGACCTGGCTCCCCATGAGCTGCCATTCACATCAGCTTGGCTCTTACCAGTGCTTGACAAGTCTTATCTTCCTTTCTCCTTGGCACATCTCCTAAATGGCTCTTTTAAACTATTCCTCTCTCCTTAGCTCCCCAGTCATACCTTCTGCGAGTCAAAATAGTACAGTGAGTGTGTGAGTATGTTGGTGTGGGCATCAACAGCTCTGCACTCACTAGCTGTAGGACCTTCATCACATTTCTTAAGTGCACCTGGAAAACAAGATGATAGTAAATAGAACTTAACCTCTGAGCACTGGTGAGCCTAAAAAGATAATATCTGGAAAGCACTAGGAGCCTGAGGACAGGGCTCTGTGAATGTCAGCTGTGATTGTGAGTAATCTCTCTTCAACTGAGTGAGCCACCTTTTTCTTTACTTGGAAAATAAAGCACTCTCTGCATATTCTCCTTCGGTTATTTGATACTCCTTTCTGCATATCACTCTGTATTTCCATTTAATCACCTTTTCCTAAAATGTACCTGCAAACCTGCATTCTTGGATGCCATTATTGAGGGCCCAGGTTCCTGTTCCCCCAATTATCCCCACCTTCTCTGTGACCCACTTTGGGTTCCAGGCAAACTTGGCTACTCTTGAGCACACTTCCTGAAATGCTGCCTTTCCTTGGGTGACCTTCCACCATCCCCTACCGTGTTGCTGGGCTTCTCTCCTTCCTGTGTCATATTTCGTGGTTCAGTTCTTAAGATTTTCATCTTCACTTTTGTATCCATTCACTCTGAGAACTTCCACTGGATGTCAAGTGGGACAATCATTGCTAAATGTCCCGCATTCTGAGAAGAGCCAACAACAGTTGGAGCCAGATACCTCCCCATGACGTACTATGGAGAGGCAGAACTGCCCAGTTAACTAAGGTGATACTTCCCCAATCTTTCTGCCTCATTCCTAGTCCCAGTGAGGGAGGAGTGGAGGAATTAAGGGGCAAACCATGTTTCTCTCTGCACTGAAGACCTCTCCAGAGAGGGGTCAAACCTGTGCAGGAGACAAGGAAAGGGAGGAGATGAGATTTAAATCACATTTGAGAATGAAATGTTTGACTAGATGGAACTTTTAATAACTTTTCAGAAAATGTCTGGAAAGCCATGACATCTGTCCAAGATATAATTAATAATCAAGAAAAGGTTTATTACAGATTTCAAGAAAAACTAAGCTGATTCTATATTTTCAGTCCTCCAACTTGATTCCTCAGTGATGTTGATGATGATGACTAACAGCATCAGGATAGGTTTTCTTGGATATCTATGGCAAACTATCAAGCTTAAAAATCCATTTAATACTTCATACCCCCACTAGGATGGCTATAATCAGAAATACAGACAATAACAAGTATTGACAAGGGTGTGAAGAATCTAGAATCCTTATGCTGGTGGGAATGTAAAATGGTGCAGCCACTTGGGAAAACAGCCTGGCAGTTCCTCAAAATGTTACATGGAGTTACCATCTGACTCAGTAGTTCTACTCCTAAGTATCTACCCAAGAGAAATGAAAATATATGTCCACACAAAAACTTGTCCACTAATGCTTATAGCACCATTATTCATAATAGCTAAAAAGGAGAAACAACCCGAATGTCCATCAACTGATGATTGGATAAACAAAATGTGATATCCATATAATGGAATATTATTCAGCCATAAGAAGAATGATGTACTGATACATGTTACCACATGGATGAACCTCAAAAACATTTTGCTAAGTGAGAGAAGCAAGTCACAAAAGCCTACATATTGTATTGTCTAACTTATATAAAATGTCCAGAATACATAAAACTGGAGAGACAGAAAGCAGTGGTTTCCTAGAGCTAATAGTAGGGGGTGACTGTTAATGAGTATGAGGTTTCCTTTTGGAGTGATGAAAATATTCTAAATTTAGATTATGGTGATGGTTGCACAACTCTGTATATATGATAAAAAAACATTGAATTATACACTTCAAGTGAGTGAACTTTGTGGCATGTAAATTATATCTTAATAAAGCTGTAAAAAATCAGTTTATTTTCTCCAGCTGTTGAAAATAGAACCACAATTTCCCTTGCCTTGGGCTTCATACTTTACAATACCTTCTCTCTCCACATGGCCTCACTTACCAGTCAGCAATACTAACAGATGTTTGTCATTTTTCTGGTGTCCTAGCATTTAAATCCATTTCCAAATTTATGAGTTTTGGCAGGTGCATCAGCCACCTCTCATTATAGAAATGGAAAACAACAGATAGTTGCTTGCCAAAGGTTGGAGGCACCCAACCTAGGCTTGGCCAACCTGCCCCAGACTTGGAGTTAGGCATTAGGGATAGATTCAAAGAAGCAGGGACAGTAGGGAATGCATTCTGATGGGGGTGAGAGCAATGCCAACAGCCAACTGTGTTTCCAGGGATGGTGTCTGTGTCTAGTGCTGGGCAGTGGAAGCAATGCAAACTATGGTCACTGTGCTCAGCAACAAGGGTGATCTCATTGGGTGGATTTTTGGCTTGATTTTGGCTGTGATTGAATGCTACTTCGTCTTCTGGTCCTGCCTGTTTTCCAAGTCTGGTTCCTCCAACCTTCTTAGCAATTGTGTGAGCAGACTAATATCCTTCCAATCAGTTCTTTTTCTTCCATGATCAGATTCTCTGCTTGCAACTAGGAACCCTGTTTGATATAGTCAGTAAGGCAGGATGATTTTCATCGTACAGATTCTCTGGGATTCATCCTTTTGACTGTAGGCATTCATTTATTCAGTGATTACTTTGTGCCATCCATTATCTCATTTATTCCTCATAATAACTTAGTGACATAGATACTATTAGCCTTCCTTGCACAAATGAGGAAACAAGCTCATTGGCATGAATAACTTGTGGATATAAACCCAGGCCAAGTCCAGTGACCTTTCCTTTAGATCTTTGTGGCCACTTCTCCATTCTCACTGCAGCCACATCTCACCCACCATCTACTGAACAAAAGGCTCCACTATTCTTCCTCCCTCTGTTCTCGTCTTTCTTTAAATTGGCATCATTACCAAATTTTTTCATAAAAGTATTGTTGATTCCTCTTTACAAGAGTCTATACCTACTCCCTATTGTCTTGATGCTCAGACCTCAGAAAGGCATTTACTGCTGACATCTGACACCGCCTTCCTCTCCAGCTATATCTCTCAGTAATTCTAAACAAGCCCATCACATGCCAAAAGGGCAGGCCCCATTTTTTCTTAGTCTGGCTCAATTTACTGCAGACAGTAGGCCCTCAGTAAATCTCCTTAATCTGGAGACAGACTAAAGACAAATTATTGAATTCACTCTTCCATCACAAGCCCCAAATTCCATGGCAATGATGATTTGGGGAACAATAAAATAAACATCAAACATCATATGACAAAATCTATTGGAATGTGATGTTCTTGGCAGGAAATCATGTCAGAGTGGAAAATGATCGCTAAATATAAATACTGTAAAGACATGTGTACCATTAAGAATTTATTATTAGATTCCCAGAGATTTTTATTTAGAAGCTCAAGAACTTGCAAGGCTATACAATTCCTGGAATGGAATTTAGGTTTGCTTTCTGAAATCAATCCAGTCAAGCCTTTTCACACATGAGCATTCTTAGAAAGTCTTTGAACTTCTATTCTTACTCATTTAGACTGGTGGCAAGAAGTCCAAAAATAAAATTGTCATGAGGTTCTGCTTGCTTCCTGCTTTAGTTGCACTGGAAATCTTCCAAGGAAAGCTCATGCACTTTGTGAGTTCTCCTTTGCCTCCCGTAGTCAGCATTGGGTAGTTGAAGCCTAGATTCAGGGCAAGGTCTGGGATGGTATTTGGGGTTCTGTATCCAATTCCAATGTGTGTGTGTGTATGTGTGTGTGTGTGTAGTGGGGGTTTGTCCACACCAATATGCAATTACTAGATACCAACAAGGTGTCTGATAATTCAACTCAATTCTGACGCAATCTACCCTGAGATAGTGTCAGGTTCCACAGGTTAAGGGCTCAGTCCTATAAGACTGCCCCTTCCCCCAGACACTAGTTGCAAGCCCAGGTTATGACCTGGCCTTCCAACCAACCAGCTATAGATTGGAGGTTCCAGGGCCCCTTGCTTGTATGTCAGATTCCAGTTGTTAGTCCAGAGATTGTTACCTGTACTTCTCATTGACTGGCTATAATCAAAGTTTCCTAAGACCCTTCCCTGGGATCAATGAATTTGCTAGAGCAGCTCACAGAACTCAGAGAAACATTTACTTACTAGATTACTGATTTATTACACGAGGATTTAACTTAGAAATAGCCAGAAGAAGAACAGAAACTTCCATGCCCTCTACAGGCACACCACTCTCCCCAAATCTCCATGTGTTCACCAAATCGGAAGCTCTCTGAACCTTATTCTTTTGGGTTTTTATGGAGGCTTTATTCCTTGGGCATGGTTGATTAAATCATTGACCCTTGGCAATTGAACTCAAACACCAGCCCCTCTCTCTAGGTTGGGAGGGACTCAAAGTTCAACCTTCTAATCACTTGGTTGGTTCTCCTGGCACCCTGCCCTTCCCTTAGGTTACCTAAGGGCTTTCTAAAAGTTACCTCATTAACATAACAAAGACACCTTTATTGTGTATCATAGGAAATTCCAAAAGTTTTAGGAGCTCTGTGACAGAAATGAGGACAAAGACCAAATATATATTTCTTATTATATACCACAATATCACAAACGGTATGAACCGTAACTCAAAGAGGCTGAGCAAGAGAATGCAGAGGACTGGATTTCACCTTCCAAGGATGGACCTGGAAAGCAAGGGTAACAGGGGAGGGTTGGTCAGGAGAGACAGGGACATAGTGGACATTGAGCTTGGTTCCATCTTAGACTACTCCTCTCCCTTCACTGGGGCCACTGGGCCCCCAAACAGATCCTGACCTAAGACAGATTGAAGGGTCTACAGCCCACATTTTGGGGCATTACAGCATGGCCTTTTATTGCTGGGTCTGTCCCTAGCTTTGGGCCCTGAATGTGATCTCTGTGAGAGTAACTGGCCAAATCCCACTGTAAGGCCCAGGCTAGCATCTGGATGACTGACAGTTGCCCCTTCTCTCCTCTTGCCTCCCATTCGCCCCTCCCAAAAAGGCTATCACCCCATTCTTGCTGCTGTGAGCTTTGAGCCTTTTAAGTAACTCTCCTGGAGGCTACTTGCTTAGCTGGGCTGCTGCTTGTTGTGAAGGCCATGGTTTTTCATCAGTGCTATCTTTTACAACCTCTTGCCAGGTAGAGCCTGTGCTCTCAGGACCTGTCTTCCCACCATGCACTCCAGTAGGCAGACCTAATTCCAGACCTGACCACATGCTGACTTCCCCAGGCTCTCTTTCTCAGAGAGGTAGCATGAGTAGGCTGTCAGAGGCCCAGCCATGGTTTCAAGATTGATAACCTTGCAGAGAAAGAATGGGTTAAAATCCTAGACTGATGGGCAGCAGGAATCAGGGAACACACTGAGGGGACCAGGATATCCATTAGCCCATAGATGTCTTTGTGCTAAATAGAAAATAAAACATCCTTTTTAGGTGGAGCAATTAGAAAAAGCTGCTCTTCTTCCAGGTGGATACAAACTGAAATGGATTGATGTGGCCCCCAAAAAGATACATACAAGTCCTAACCCCTGATACCTGTGAATGTGACCTTATTTGGAATGAGGATCTTGGTAATATAATTAAGTTAAGGACCCTGAAATGAAATCGTTCTGGATTAACCGGGTGGGCCCTAATTCCAGTGAAAAGTGTCTTTATAAGAAGCGGAGAAACACAGGGGTGACACAGGGATATGATGAAGGCAGAGATTGAAACTACAGAGCTACAAGCCAAGGAATGCCAAGGATTGCCAGCAACCACTATAAGCCAGGAGAGAGGCATGAAGGGATTCTTCCTAGAGCCTTCAGAAGGAACCAACCCTGTCGATTCCCTGATTTCAGACTTCTGGCCTCTAGGACCGTGAAAGAATACATTTCTGTCATGTTAAGTCTCTTGCTTTGCCCTAGGAGACTAATGCATACCTCCAGGAAGGGGACACGGCTTCCTGGGCAGAAGCCGGATTTCTTTGAGCACGGCACAGGCACAAACTGCACAACCATTCACCAAAGCCCCAGTGGAGACTGAGGAAACATAGCCCCAATCCACGAGAATTAAAGGGACTCAGCACAGGACAGTGGTAAAAGAATGAATTCTGGAAGCAGATAGAAAGTCTGGGATTCTAATGCTGTCATAAATTAATATGACTTTGAGCATCATTTTCTTATCTGCAAATGGGCAGGAGGAGGGAAATAGCATTTAACGATTACTTGCTGGGAATTATTATTCCTCTGCTTTCCCTGAATGGTTATTAGGATTGGATGACAATGTGCAGTACTTGGTGTCCCATCCTTCCTCAATAGGTATTTATTTCTGTTCATCTTCCCACCTTGGGTAACGTATCAGCACTGCAGGTACAAGAAGGCTGCTTGGGGCTGTGCTACGGCTTTGCTTCAGCTCAGGAATGATGGGGGCTTGCCATGGCAGCCAGTAGCGTCTGCCCTTGGCTCCTTGGAGCTGTTGGAGAGGACCGAGAAGGGAGAAAACAGGAACTGGGGTTGAGAAATACTGTTTCACGGACATGGCCGCAGTAGGAAATCAACTCTGCGCCTTTATTTCATATATAATGCTATGGACGTGCAAAACTGATTTAAGACAAGCTCCTCGATGAACACAAGCATTAAACATTTTTTTAAATTTTATTTATTTTAGAGCGAGAATGAGAGAGAGAGCGCATGGGGGAGGGGCAGAGGGAAAGAAAGAGAGAATCCAGCAGACTCCCCACTGAGTGCCAAGACCGACGTGTGGGGCTCAGTCCCACGACCCTGAGATCAGGACCTGAGCCTAAATCAAGAGTTGGACACTTAACCGACTGAGCCACCCAGGTGCCTCTGAACACACATGTTTCAACCGCCATTTTGATCTCTGTAAGTGTTCAAGTGGGAAAAGTGTTCTTCATTCTAGTATGGCCATGATTGGATGTTGTTGCTTTTGTCAGGCAGAAAGGAATGACTTCATTTTCATTTAAAAAAAAAAAGGCAGAAAGAAAGTTGGTGGGTGTTAGCCTTGGGTTAGAGGAGAATGGATTGACACTTTTCTATCAAGGGGTCTATCTGGCTATTCTGAAGCATAGACATTCCATATCTTCTGACTCTGAACAGAAGAGTTTGTTGAAATACAATATTAATATGCACTAGTAAGAGGATTTTGATGGTTTATAAAACCCTTGTGAATCATACATGAGCGAGAGTTACTGAAAAGTCTAATCAGGGCCCTTAGTGAGATGGCCTTTGGTAATCCAGTGGCTGGGGTCTTGCAGATCTTTCAGAGCAGGAGATAGCAAAATCATGGCTTTTCTTATCTTTATGTATATATTTATGAATGAAGACTTTGCAAATGAGTGGGATTTACTGAGTTATCCCTGTGGTATGTGCCTGTCCTTGCATATGTGAGCAATTCACATAGAAAGTAGTCTCTAAAGGGCTCAGTTCTGCCTTCTGAAGTGACAGATGCATACTATGAACTTGTTCATCCAATGAAATGGGTAATATAAGAATATCTCTGTTTTTATGCCCCTTCTCAGAATTCCCAGGGACTCTTAGGCAGAAATTCATTGCTTAAAGTGTAGTTAAATGAAGATGCTAAAGGATTAGCTAAAACATTATCCATGTGTTGTCCCAGAGTCCATGCCAGTATCTACTGACAAAAGAGAAGATTAATCTCAGAGCCTTTTGCTAAACAGCAAGCTGATGCCCAAGTCACGAGTCAGCATACTTCATCACAAGGATGCTGTTTTATCTCCATCCAAGGTGGTGTTGATAGACTTATGGAATAAGATTTCCTGGTCTCCAGAAGCTTGTTAGCTTTCCAGTAACATGTTTTTTCAAATAATTCAGCGAGTCAGGTCCATCTGGAAACAGTTGTTTTGATGCTTTATGTCTTTCATGTGATCCCTAATAAAGCCTACAGAAAGAATATGGCTTACAGAAAGATTGAGGTGTCCCAAAGTAGTATTTAATGCTCTGCCGACATTCAAACAAATCAGCACCTTCTCTGGAAGTTTATGTGTTCGCACAAGGAACCACAGAGGCTTGGAGTTATGGAATTTTTGCCCCAGAGGGACTTAGAGCTCCCGAGCCTACTTCCATTTGGTGATGGTGAGAGATACCCTCTGTGGCTTTTCCCTCTAGGTGGTCTCCAGCTGTGGTCTCTGCACACTTTGGGAGAGGGATGCTCCCCACTTCCTAAGGCAGCCTATTTCTACTGCTAGGCCATAAGAGCACAGGGAAATTTCTTCTGTTGAGCTAAAATATGCTTATGTAACATTTGGTCCTAGTTCTGCTTCCTAAAGCAACAAAGAGTAAATCCCTTTCTCCATAATGGACTGCATGGCCTGGACAAATGGATAGAGATACTGGATTTGACCCTGCTTCTTTGCTTAACTAGCTGGGCAGTTAAGAATCCCTCAGAGCCGGGCGCCTGGGTGGCTCAGTCAGTTAAGCGTCTGCCTTCAGCTCAGGTCATGATCCCGGGGTCCTGGGATCGAGCCCCGCATCGGGCTCCCTGCTCAGCGGGAAGCCTGCATCTCCCTCTCCCACTCCCCCTGCTTGTGTTCCTGCTCTCGCTGTGTGTCTCTGTCAAATAAATAAAATCTTTAAAAAAAAAAAAAAGAATCCCTCAGAGCCTTGGCTTCCTGATCCCTCCAATGAAGAGCAGAATCCCAATCACATGGGCTATTGTGGAGTTTGGACCAAATAATATATTTTAACCACTCATCACAGTGCCTAGCATATCATGGGCGTTTATTGATTGTTCCCCTTTACCTTCTACTTCTCAGCTCTTTAAACACTTGAAGGCAGCACATCTGTTTCCCTTTGCTCTTCTCTTTTCACAGCCACTAAACTGCAGATCAAAGGAATGGAGTTGAAAGTAGGGGCTGAGGAGGGGAAGGGGAGGGCTGGGAAATATTCAAATCAGTGTTTGCTGAGGTGTTGGCATTGACAGGTGGTGAGAAGGATTCTTCTCAGATAGCACATGGATGATCATTTTATAATTTAAATTTAAATCTGTCTCTCTAAATGATATATTTCAGTTTCCTTCTGTTATAGCAGGTGATACTATTTTCCTTTGTACAATAGTATATAAAGTTTGCCTTAAACGTAAGTTTATTTAAGAATAGGGGAATCGAGTACCATAAAATACTCTGATTATCTTTAAAATCAAATGAATTTCCAAACAAATCAAAATCCAGTTCAAAATCTCCTTAGCTAGCCAATCAGAAAAGGCTGTACTGTATGATTCCAACTCTGATATGCTGGAAAAGGCAAAACTGAAGATAATAAAAAGATGGAGCACAGGGGATTTGTCGGGTACTGAATCTATTCTGTGTGAGGCTACAATGACAGGTGCAGGTCATTGTATATTTGTCAAAATCCATAGGATGTATAAGACAAAGAAGGAATCCTAACTTAAGCTCTGGACTTTAGTTAAAAATAATGTATCGATATTGGCTCATCAATTATAACAGTTGTAACAAATGTACTACACTAATGCAAGATGTTAATAGAGGAAACTGGGAGATGGGTAAGGAGGGAGTGCATGGAAACTGTACTTCCTGCTCAGTTTTTCTGAAAGCATAAAATTGCTCAAAAGAAAGTCTATTAATTAAAAAATCTCATTAGATAGGCAAATTACCAGTCTGTTTAATCACTACCATATCTCCGTTTGCCTGGGGATATTTCATGTCAAAAGCCAAATTAGCCACATTTCCCCCCCAAATGATATCTTTACCACCAATTGCTAATCTCTGAGGTCCTTGGGCTCGTCTCAGTGGATATTGTGCTCCTGTTACTCCTTAATTTACTACATTCAATTTATTGCCTGCCTCCTAATTCCCCCACCCCCTCTCCTCTTACTCTGCCTGGAATCTCAGGCCTATCTGATTTATACAACTATTGCCATGGACTAGGAGCTCTCATCACTCCAAGCCTGGGTTACTCTGAGAGCCTCCTGGGTGGTCTTCTTATCTTTAATTTCTCCCACATTCTAAGATCACCCACGAACATCTATTAAAATACTGTGCTGATGTCAATTTCATCCTATTTCTCCTCTGCTGGAGAATTTATAAGTCTCTGTTCCCAACTATCCAAATGAATAGAATGATCAAAGATGTAGCTATTGCATGTGCCCACGAGGTCAGGACAGGGAGCTGGATGAAGATCAGCCACTAGCTGATCCAACAAAGATAACTGACAAGGATAATTATGAGCATTTTTTGAGCACCTGTAGTAGATGCTGGGGTGCGTGCCCAGGTGGATGCTCCTGTTCTCCCGCCCAGTGCTGGGAGTGTTGTCAGCTGGAAGCTCTCAGATGAGTCCTTCTCTAAGAATTGCTCTCACCTGAAGACAGCCACCTCCCAGGGGCAGCCCATACCCAATGTCTGGTGGGTGACAGTGTATAACGCCCTACCTCTTTTTCTTGAAGCAGGGCATTTCTAAAGAGCCACTGGAGTATTAGAGCTCCCCGAAGCCTGGCTGCATGTGTGGTGACTGCATTGCAGTTAGGCTCCTCTCCACTGCCCTACTACTCTTGCTCTCCTGCACAGCATCCAATAAACTTCCTGCACTCAAATCTCCATCTTGGCATCTACTTCATGGGGAACTGTGTCTATGACAGCGTCCAAGATCAACCGGACTCTAAGTTGTGCTGTTTCACTGATGCATACTCTTTGTTCTTTTTTTAATTTTTATTTTATTATGTTACGTTAGTCA
>NC_138382.1:59456678-59486112 GCF_054177405.1 Leptonychotes weddellii
ATTGGGGTGCATATGGCCCTTCTTTTCACTACATCTGTGTCTTTGGGGTAAATACCCAGGAGTGCAATTGCTGGGTCATAGGGTAGCTCTATTTTAAATTTTTTGAGGCATCTCCACACTGTTTTCCAAAGTGGCTGTACCAACTTGCATTCCCACCAACAATGTAAGAGGGTTCCCCTTTCTCCACAACCTCTCCAACATTTGTTATTTCTTTCCCTGTCCATTTTTGCCATTCTAACTGGTGTAAGGTGGTATCTCAATGTGGTTTTGATTTGAATTTCCCTGATGGCTAATGATGATGAACATTTTTTCATGTGTCTGTTAGCCATTTGTATGTCTTCTTCAGAGAAATGCCTTTTCATGTCTTCTGCCCATTTTTTGACTTGATATTACAGAGCAGTGATCACCAAGACAGCATGGTACTGGCACAAAAACAGACATATAGACCAATGGAACAGAATAGAGAGCCCAGATATGGACCCTCAACACTGTGTCACTTGTCTGTCAATGCCAATGTCTGCCTACTAAATTTGTTATGCTAAAATTCAGAGTTTGGGGATATTGGTTTAGAAGAGGCTTTTCCGGACTATGGGGCCTGATACAGGTATGGTTATCACAGGGGCTAGGAGCAGAGCCAGATCCCAGGCCCCAATGGAGTTCTAGCAGGTCCAAGAGAGAGAAAGAGGCCAGACCAGTTCCATCTCAGCAAGCAGGCAGAGAAGCCCCGTGCAGTGAGGAGGGAATGGGATTTGAAATATTCCTTCAAAGCTATGGAGAGACTAGAGGGAGACCTCTCTCTTCTATGGACATATGAAGAGTGGGGCATAGTGCCCTCCCATCCCCTCTGGAGCAGAGGTGGGTTCTGTGGAGAATGTAAGCTCCTGGAGGACAGCATACCTCTTCTTCTACTTCTTCTGTGCCATTGCCCAGAAGATTAGAAGTGTCTCGAGCAGGACATCACTGTCACTTGTCTGCCAATGCTCCTTAGAGTAATAGACCCCAGAATGCCAATTTTAACCAGCTTTGTTAAGCCGATGTACTCTTTTTCTATTTATTACCACGTCTATGGTGCCCATGTGATTTCTACGTGTTTTTCGGATGCCATTGGGCCTGGACTTTTCTGCCAGGTTGACTGGAATGTCTAGAACATTTTATCATCTGCAGCTGGGAAATTGCTGAACTGTCTGAGCGTTTTTCTATGTGAGCGTTTGTTGTGTCAGCCAAGGCATAAGTAAGATTTTAAATAAGCCCAAACTGTTCCATGATGTAATTTAGGAGTGAGAATTGTGTAAAAAGGGAATAGAAAGGATTTTATTGTGATAACTCTGCTTGTCAGAGTTCTCTTCCCCTCTATATCAGCCACATCATTCCCAAGAAAGTCTTAATATGTCTTCTTACGTTTATAATATTATCGAGGATCAAAAACATGTGAAGCAGAAACTCATGGTCTCTGTTAGCTATTTAGTACCCACTGGACATATAAATTCTATGTCCAGACCCAAAGAGGATAGTTTGGTTATCTGTTGTCTGGATCCCACTCATTAGACTGGCATAGGGGATGCTAGGTAACATATGGGATGCCCAGTTACATTTGAATTTCAGATGAACAACAAATAACCTTTTAGTATAAGTATGTCCCCCAAATTGTGTGGGATATACTTATACTAAAAAATTATGTTATTTGTCTGAAATTCAAATATAAATAGGAATTCTGCATTTTACTTGCTAAATCTGGCAACTGTAGGCTGACAGGGACCTGGGAAGACCCCTTCCACCCTCCAAGGAGAAAATTAGGTCATGAGTAAAGCCTTTAGTCAGAGCAAGGGGAAAGGAGCATGTTTTTAGTGGTAGCCAAGAAGGTCAAAATAATTCACATCACCTCACAAGAATCTGTTCTACCTTTGAAAAACAGAAACAATTTGGAAAGATAGGCATAACCAATGGCCTGGGAATGAGACAGATGGCCTCATATTGTACATCTAGAAAATCAATTGGCCAATGTAGACATTGGTTGTGCTGGTATCATAGCCATATGCTGAGAAAGGGAAGAAGGATGAGGTTATGGGGAGTCAGCATGGCAGAGTTGGCTTGGCTCAAGGACTGGATGTCTCGTTGTCAAATATCCAATATTCAGTTACAGGGCAAACTAGGCCTCGGTTTGGGCTGATAATAAGATCCAGTGAGATCCAATGTGGCAGTCCAATCATAAGAGAAAGTCCTGGTTCCTGAAGAGAGAGTGTTGGCGAGACTTTGGGTAATAGTTAGGACTCTTGACCCGGTGGGGATCTGGAGAGCATGGCATGAAATGGTGGTGGCTAGAGAAGAGGGTGTTAATGAAGACAACAGCTTGAGGCTTTTGGAGTCCTGGGCTTCTTCCCAACACTGTACGGATCCTACTGGGGCAGCCTGTTTGATTCTGGGTCTCGGTCAGGAGTGGAACTAAGGCAGCTCGTGTCCTGTCTGTGTGGTCAGGCTGGCCAGGGTCCAGGAGGTGCTAGGCCCATGAGACAGACAGAAGAGCCAAGATCTGAGTAGCTCAGGAGAGACTAAGGTAAGAGCCATAGAGTTGCTGCATTTATGCCAGGACTGTGTGTGGGGTAGAGAACAGTCATGTACCAGACACCATCTGAAGAAACAGCAGAAACAGTTGGGGATGCAAGATGGACTGAAACAGGAAAAGTATAGGCCAAAAAAGCAGGTGAGTCATCATATAAAGATAGCACTAGAAGCAATAAGGTCTTCTTCCTTTGAAAAACAGAAACAATTATAAAAAGGTGGGAATAAGCTTTTGTAGGTTGTGTGTGATCTCTGGTTAGGCTCCCACACTCAGCAGGAACCTGTCCTAAAAAGGTTTTCACTGGGGGGAGCTTGCACGTTGAGCAGCCTGAGTCCTCAGGAGAGAAGCACCAGTTTCCATGAGGTCTGACGTCTCCACTGATTAATTGCATTGAATGCCTTGTGTGAAGTCATAGAAATAAATTCAGGTGGACCGGGGGCACCAAAGCCAACAAGAAAGAGAGTTTGGGGGAAGTGATTGAGAGATTAAAAGAAGGAAAAGAAAGGAGATAAAAGGAAAGACATGGAAAGAGAGAGGCCATACAGACATGTAGGCACTCTGGACTCTTAGTTCCCCTGATTTGTGCATCTTGACCAAACATCCTAAAGACTCGTCTCTGCTAGGCATTATAACCTTATTTTTTAATTTAAGTTAGTTTTAACTTTATTATTATTCTTTTATTTGAGTATAGTTGTTATATAAGTAACAATGTAACAATGTTACATTAGTTTCAGGTGTACAATTTAGCAGTCTGACAAGATTATACATTATGCTCAGCTCACCACAAGTACAGCTGCATCTGTCCCATTACATCACTATTATAATATCACTGACTGTATTCTTTATGCTGTGCCTTTTTTTCCCCTGTGACTTACTCATTCCGTATCTGGAGGCCCATATCTCCCATTCCCCTTCACCCATTTTGCTCAAACCCCTACCCTTCTCCCCTCTGGCAACTATCAGTTTGTTCTCTGCATTTATAGGTCTGATTCTCCTTTTCATTTTAATACAAAAAATGTTTGCAATGCCATTACCAGCTTCTATGAGGCATTCCTTACTCATGTTGCTTTCTACTGAGTTGATTTATATTAAACTGTTGAAAAGTTCACTGTCTGCATGTGGATGCTGTTGGCCCCGAACACTTCTTAGTGTAACTTTGACATATACTTCTAAAAGTCTGAGTTTTCAGGAATTGAGAAATGTTCTCCTAGGACCATGTTTTCCTTCTCCCCGGAAGCCTGAATGTCCCCCCACTCCAGGCTTTGGAATCAATGTGTGGTCCCTGTTCAAATGGTATTTCCTCTCACTTACTTGATTTTTGTATTTACCAGATCTCTCTTTACATCCTTAAATGTAAAATAAACTATTTCAAAATGATTTTTTTGCACTTCCAGAGTTGAAACAGGCAGAAATGCATAGTTCTGGCAAGGAAAAAAATATACAAACTGGGGTAAAATAAAAACATTCATTTTCCAAATTCAAGGCCAAACGCTGGAGTTTAATCATCTCATAAAAACAAATCATTTGATGGGAGAAGATATTTGCAAATGACACAACAGATAAAGGGCTAGTATCCAAAATCTATAAAGAACTTACCAAACTCAACACCCAAAGGACAAATAATCCAATCAAGAAATGGGCAGAAGACATGAACAGACATTTTTCCAAAGGAGACATCCAGATGGCCAACAGACACATGAAAAAGTGCTCAACATCACTTGGCATCAGGGAAATCTAAATCAAAACCTCAATGAGATACCACCTCACACCAGTCAGAATGGCTAAAATTAACAAGTCAGGAAATGACAGATGTTGGCAAGGACGTGGAGAAGGGGAACCCTCCTACACTGTTGGTGGGAATGCAAACTGGTGTAGCCACTCTGGAAAACAGTATGGAGGTTCCTCAAAATGTTGAAAATAGAGCTACCCTATGACCCAGCAATTACACTACTGGGTATTTACCCCAAAGATACAAATGTAGGGATCCGAAGGGGTACATGCACCCCGATGTTTATAGCAGCAATGTCCACAATAGCCAAACTATGGAAAGAGCCAAGATGTCCATCAACAGATGAATGGATAAAGAAGATGTGGTATATATATACAATGGAATATTATGCAGCCATCAAAAAAACCCCCGAAATCTTGCCATTTGCAATGACGTGGATGGAACTAGATGGTATGCTAAGCGAAATAAGTCAATCAGAGAAAGACATGTATCATATGATCTCACTGATATGAGGAATTCTTAATTTCAACAAACTGAGGGTTGCTGGAGTGGTGGGGGTAGGAGGCATGGGGTGGCGGGATAGACATTGGGGAGGGTATGTGCTATGGTGAGTGCTGTGAATTGTGTAAGACTGATGAATCACAGACCTGTACCTCTGAAACAAATAATACATTATATGTTAAAAAAAAAAGGGGGGGAGAGAAGATAGTAGGGAGGGAAAAATGAAGGAGGGGAACTGGAGGGGGAGACGAACCATGAGAGACTATGGACTCTGAGAAACAAACTGAGGGTTTTAGAGGGGAGGGGGTGGGGGGATGGGTTGGCCTGGTGATGGGTATTAAAGAGGGCATGTACTGAATGGAGCACTGGGTGTTATCCACAAACAATGAATCATGGAACACAACATCAAAAACTAATGATGTAATGTATGGTGATTAACATAACATAATAAAATAAAATTTAAAAAAATAAACTATTTGAAAATTACTTAATTCATCACTGATTCAGTCTGGAAATTAGATATCAAGGAACAAAGACAATAAAGCTCTGTTAGTTACCACGGAAAGGCCAAAGCATGTTTTGTTTGAGTGTTAAGTGTTTAGGATAAAAGACAATCACTGTGTGTTCACTCTAAAGAAAAGTTTAATTTTCAGAGAAGTCAGCGAGGTGTAATGTTGGGAGCAGGAGCACACAGGACTGGGAACCTTCCAGATTCTTAGTATAATCCGAGACAAGTAACTTAATCTTAGATCTTGATGTCTTTGCCTATATATATGAGAGACAGTTAGAGATAGTGCTATGGTCTGAATGTCTGTGTCTGCCCCAAATTCTATAGATTGAAAACCTAACCCTAAGGGTATGGTATTAGAAGTCAGGCCTTTGGGAGGCCATTAGGTTATGCAGGCAGAGCCTTGATGAATGGGATTATACAAGCAGCCGGAGAAAGCTTCCTCACTCCTTCAGCCATATGAAGTTACAGAGGGAAGACAGCCATCTCTGAGAAAGTGGGCCCTCACCAGACATCAAATCTGCTGATCCCTTGATCTTGGACATCTCAACCTCTAGAACTGTGAACAATAAACTTCTGCTGTTGATGAGCTACCCATTCTATGGCATTTTTTTTTTTTTAGAGCAGCCCAAAGAGACTAAGACAGAGAGGTAGTTAAGGTCTTCCCCATTTTCTAGACTCTACAACAACATCCATCAAATTCCCTAAATGCTAAGGCATTTGTGTATTATCTGATGATTTGCCTGGCATTTAGGATCTTGCTATAGATGAGATCACAATACAAGTTCTAACTATGGTGTTGATGAAATGTGTGCGAATTAATGAGATTTTGAGGACTGAAGGCAAGATCAATGCTTTTGAACCCTCTTGATATGACACACATAGAAAACAGGTTAACAACTGAGGGTGCTTAAGCCTAAGGCACCTGGCTTGTAGCATGCTTAGCTTCCCTAGGTTCTTCCCAGGTACCCCAAGTGCTGAAAAGATTGTTCTTTTGGACATCAACCTATAACTCAGTTGTGGCATACCTTCACACATTAGTCAGGAAGCTCTGGACTAGAACTTAGAACTAGAACTTACTGTAGAATGGAGAATGATGGTTTACACAATAAGCATGATAGCTACTAAAAATAATACTCTTTATTTTTATTCTTTAATTGTAGGAGAATTTGAGAGTGCAAAGGAACAGATTTGAAAGGGGCAAGATCATACATTTAGCTGGGGACACACTGATTGCAGGGCATCTCTGAGATATCCGAGTGCAGATGTTGAGATGCTAGGTAGATACCCAGATCTGGAAGTTGATGGAAATCTGGGCTGGAGAGAGTGCTGGAAGTCATGCATGTATAGATGAGATTTGAAACCCCAAGTGAGATTTCTCTGAGAGACTAAGAAGAAGCCAAGGGATGGGGTTCAGGAGAACACTAATATTTGAGGAGTTGGTAAGGAGAAGGAGGTAGCAGAAGATATAGGGCTCATTAGGAAACATTTACAAAGTGACTTAATGTCATTTCATAAGTGAAAAACATAAGATACATTGATAATCATGTGTAGATATGATTTATGTTATGTAATGACATCCACAAATATTAGCTAGGACATATGCATTCAGTGGATTTGTTAATTTCATTCACTCATTCACAGTAAATGCATTTTGTCTTTCAACCAATGTTTACAGAGTACCTACTATGTGCCTGGAATTATTCTAACCATTGGGATATGAGATACAACAGTGAGCAAAACAGATCAAGTCCCTTACCTAGTGGAGTTTTATTGTGGCACACACACACACACACACACACACACCCCACCCCACAGTAAATACTTTAGAGCCTACTTCCCAAGAGGTAGAGCAGAATGTAGACAGGCTTGTGTTTTTACTAAGCCAAGATCCTTTATCCTCCTAAAGAATTGCCTGTCATCACCTCCTACATATTGCTTTGGCCCTGTTATATTTGTCTTTTTTTCACTTAAAAGGTTAACTGGATGGTTGAATTACGGGATTCTAGCCAAAATATGCTTCCCTTAAAGGAGTTCCCAGCTAATCAGTAAGCTGAGCTGGTTTGGCATCTGTCTTACATTACCAAGGAGCTGGGCATCTGTAGGCTGAGCTCATACTGGGGAGGCATCAACAGGACCTTGATCTGCCTTCACACTGTCATTGCCAAATGACAGGGGAGCAGCATAAGGCATGGTTCAAATCTGAGATGGCAGGTTCTGAGGACAAAGTCTGCAGGGATAATTTTTTATTGGAAACTCTTTCATTTCAATCCATTGTCAAATATTCTAACTCCAGGTTGTCTTCCAACTCCAAAAAGTGAAGGCAAATCTATATTTTTTCACCTTATTATTTCTCCCAGATTATTATTACTATCATTGTTGTTGTTAAATTTTTCTCAGATAATTAAGAGATCAGAGATTTTCTCCATTTTGGGGCCAGTATGTTCTGGTCCCTGTTAGCTGATAAGCCAACTCTACCTCTAGAATTTTCTATTTCTATTAATGGTACCATCTGAAGATGTTTCTAATCTCTTTGGTTCTTTAAAGTAATTTCCCATCCAGGAAGCTTTTCTTCCCCTGGGCTCTTTCTCCATTGTCTGGTTGAGACCTATCTGAAAGCCTATATGGTATTGGAGGTGGGAAGGAGATAATCTTTATGGGTGAGAAAATACTCCATTATGCCCAAAATGTTGGCTGTCCTGGTCATTTTCATTAATGATCTTAGTGTAACCCTAAACTCCATCGTCTTTTGTAATCTATCGTATCTAATTAGTTATATATGAAGTCAGTTTCTTAAAATACTATCTGTATATGCATTCTTTGGCCAATAACTTTCAATGAATCCCTATCATGGTTGGAATCCAAATGCATTAGCCTACCCTTTGACCCAGTGATTAACACTTTGAGGAATTTATCTTACAAATATAGTCACACCAATGCAAAATGACCTATTTGCAAAACTACTTATTATAGCATATGTAGTAGTAAAAGATAGGAAATGACTTAAATGTCATTTAATCAGGGATGGATTAAATAAATTATGACTCATACACACAGTGGATTACCATTCAGGTAGAAAAAAAGGAAATTCTTCATATACGGATGGTTAACGATCTCTAAACTATATTGTAAAATGGTAAGAGCTAACATTTAAAAGAAGGATACACATGCACACATATGCTCATGCATATATTTTCTTCCATATACATTGTATCCCTGGAAACACACCTAAGAAACATCAGTTGCCTGTGGGGTGGGGAATGGGGAACAGGAGACAGTCAAACTGCCGGGTGTCAATTCCGGTTCCACACACCCCGCATCATCCGGGACCTCAGTGAAAAGCCATGAGCCGCCTGTCACATGTTGCTTCTCTCAAGTTAGCCTTTCCTCACTTTTTGGATTTGCTGAATCATGGTGACATTTGTAATGACAACATCCTTTCCACCTCTCTCTCCCTCAAGTCATCGAGTTCTGACTTAAAGGACGAAAATGAGGTATAATAGCCGAACTTGTGCTGTGGGGGGCTGCCCCGCCAGTCTAAATTCCTGCCCACTGCAGCTCTGGGAGTGAACTTACCTGGCCCTAGAAATAAATGCCAGCGCCAGATCCCATCTGACAGAGGCCAACGCCACCTTTCTCCTTTCCCCCTGGGTGACGTGCATGTGGAGGGCTGTCTCTCCAGCAGGGTGGGGCTCCTTAGTCCCCAGAAAGGAACCCTTGTCCTCTCCCATGCTAGCTCTCTGAAGCCTCCAGGTGAGATGTTGCTCAGAAGGTCTGAAAGTGCAATTATGGTTCGATGTCTTTTTGAAACCTGCCTTGATCCATAAATGAGTCCTCTTTCCAGCTAATGCCATATCCTCTGACTATGAGGTGTTTGTTGGCGGGTGTTCAGTCTTTATTTTGCATGAATTTCATAAGGTCTGGGTCCCAGAGGCCTTTCCTAGTGCAGAAATTTTGTGTTCTGTGCATGTGACTTTGCCAGGAAAATGGTAAAATTCTATCAACATACTCTCAGTCCACTAAAACAGTACCAGATACAACATGATATTGGAATCATAATAATATAGCGATAGCTAACAAATATTTACGCAGTCTGTGCCATGCACACTGGTCCAAGTACTCAACTTGCAGTAACCCTTGTAATCGTCACAGTAGCTCTATGTAGTAGCTATTATTAGCATCCCTATTTTAGAGCTACAACAACTGAGACCCACACAGGTCAAGTCATTGGCCCAAGATCACACAGCTCCTAAGTGGAGAAGCTGGGATTTGAACCCATGTAATCTGTCCTAAGCCCTTAAACACTTTGTGCTCCATACCAAGTGTACCTTGCAAGCTGCTATAATATATTGATCTTCATGGAATGACTTTTTGACCTCCATCAAAGATTTTCCTCTTTAGGGCCACTCACTTTCAACCTGACTTAATGTCCTAGGTCTCACATAGCTAACAAGTGAAAATCGAAGGGTTTAGAACCAGGCAGTCTGGATCCCAAGGGCAGGCACTTGACCATTATGCTAGACTGCCTCTCTGGAATGAGACTGGTCTGGTGGACACTTTATTACTGGTGAGGTCCATACTCCAATGTTGAGCTTAAGTGAACTAGGCCATTCATGGAGCACAACACATTTCCTGATGAGAACTTTGGTGTCAGAAAGGCTTGCTTTACCTCCTTCCTACCAAAAGCCCACACCTGACAGAGACCCATAAAGACCATACCACCCCTCACAAGGGGGAGCAGACTGGCAAGAGCAGGGACTGTGATTTTAACACATAAGTTTGTTGATGCACCTTGTCCTACAGCTTCATCCCTACAAAACATGGCCTGGTCAGTGACTTCAGACTGGACCTATCCATAGAACCCCCTTTTTTAAGTGCAGGTGGGGGATCTTATCCTTGATCCTAGGCCCTTTTGTGGAGGGGAGGAGAAGGAATGCGGTGAAAAAAGCTAACAGAAGTTTCAAGCTCCTTCAATGACCACCTACAGGTCCACCTCCCCCCAGGCAACTGTGCCTATGCACTCAGCCTTGGTGATCTCCCTTGAATTCCTGTAAATCTAATGTGACTGCCCAAAGCACTGTCCAGAGCTGACCTGTGTGGCCAATTACCGTGACACATGGGGGATCGTGCTGTGCCCCCAACCAACACAATACATTTATGCCTTCAACAAATTTATTGAACATCACCTGATACCATGTCACCAGGTAGCAAAAAGAAGATCAAGGCCCATTCCTGCCCTAAAGAACTCATGGGCCATAGAGCAACAATTACATTTCAGTGAAGAAGTTAGCCCTGAAGTCAGTGGGCCATGGAAAGGAGACCTCCAAACTCTTCATGGGGGATCATGGAAAGTTGCTAAGAGTAGACCAAACTTGACATGAATCATGAGGATATAAAAGGAGCTGTTCAGGATGACAAGTGGAAAAGGAGCAAGGGAAAGAAAGAGGTATCCAAAAGGAAGACATGTAGAAGTGCAACTAATTCAGTATAGCTGATGTACACAGCACCTGGAAAGAAGGAGAGGAGATGGGGTAGACCCATAGGCATGAGCTAATACAAAGAACACATTCCTCCTGAATGTGGGCTTCTTAATGGTAGGGATTTTTGTCTGTTTATTGACATACCACTGATGCTCCACAGCCCCTGACACGGAAGAGGTGCTCAACACGTATTTGTTGTATATGAAACAAATGAATGTGTGTCAGATCCAGAAATGCAAACTTCGTCCTGGAGGATTGCAGGATTTTAGGCTCATGAGTGACATGATTAGACATTCATTTTGGATAAACAAATAAAAGGGCTCAAAACAAAGACTGGTTACAAAACAAGCATACAAACACCAACTATTTAGCCATATATGTAATTGCTAGTAATAACATAATAGCAATAAAAATTTAAAATACCAAGTAAACTAAGAATGTGCCTGATATACGGTCAGAAAACTGTAAAGCTTGCTAGAAAAGTAAAAAGAAGACTTGACTAAATAAAGAGAAACACCATGTTCCTGGGCAGGAAGACTGGTATTGTAAAGATGTCATGCTTCCCTAAAATAATATATAAATTTAATACAGTTTCAGTAAAAGTCCCAGTGGGATTTTGTGGTACTTGACAAATAGCTTTTAAAATTCGTTTGTATGTATAAATGAATGAGGACAGCCAAGAAAAATTTGAAAAACCAAGAAAAATGAGAAGGGAGCTTGCTTAACCAGATCAAAAGGCACTATATAAATCCATGGTAATTAAAACACTGTGGTACTGGGGCCAGAACACATAGAAAAACAGAGCAGATAGAATATCCAGCAACAGGCTATGTGTGTATACATACTTAGCATATAATGAGACCTAACATTTACTGAGTGCTTACTATATGCCTGGCGCTGTTCTAAGCATTTTCTATTATGCATTTAATTTTCACAAAACTCTGTGAGGAAGGTCCTATTGTTATCCTGTATGTTAGAAATAAATGCATGGAGATTATGCTACATGCAAGCTAGGGATTGGTATCCAAGCTTTCAGACTCAAAAGCCTTCATTTTCCATCACAATGGAATGATCTTTCTGCAGGTGAAAAACAGGGGAATTAAAAAAAAAAATAAGAGATTGATAAATTGGACTATATAAACATTTAAACAATAGATGGAAAAAAATAATGTTAAAAGGAAAATGAAAGCCAGGAAAATATTTGCAAAACATATGATAGCAAAGGGTTACTATCCTTAATATACATTTATATATGTATCAGGATAAATAATAATATATAATTCTATTATATTAACTATATATAATTATTATATTAATATATAATATATGCAAATCAATAAAATATGGGAATCTCTAAATAGAAAAAGTAAGGAATCTATATGAACAGGTCAGCTTATTAAAGAAGAAATACGCATGGCCAATAAACATAGAAGATGCTCAATTTCAATATCAAAGAAATGAAAATTAAAATGAGATATCATTTTTTCCCCATCAGAATGGCAAAGAGTAAAAAGATTTATAAATGCCTAAGGTTCCCTAGAACATGTTGGTGGGAACAGCGCCATGTCAAACCATATTGCCTCAGAGCCTGAGGTAAAAGAAAAATCAGTAATACCGATTCTGCCTTTATTTAAAATTCTGTTATTTTGTTCACCATGGACTTCTGTGCATTCATTTTGATTTTTAAAATATTGCATTAAGATATTATTTGTCTTAATTACTGAGCTTTTTAAATGCCTCCTTAGATTTTGAGCCCAAGGTGAAGTGCCTTACTCATCTTGTCCCAGTCCCAGCCCTAAAGGGAAAAATAAATTATTACTACCTTTGAGAATTACTTAAAAATGTAAATCAGCCTGTTAGATGTGGTTAGTCACTAATATAGCAATTCTTTCTTTAAGAATTTGACTAATGGTATGACTGGGCAAGTACACAGCAATATATGTACAGGGATGCTTGTTGTAGCATGATTCAGAAGAAAAAAACTGTAAAATTGTAAATAATCTAACCTATCATCAGTAGGGAGTTAGTTAAATAAAATATGGTGTATTTGTGCAATGGATTAGTATGCAGGCATTAAAAGTGATGGCATAGGGGCACCTGGGTGGCTCAGTTGGTTGAGCGACCGACTCTTGGTTTCGGCTCAGATAGTGGTCTTAGGGTCATGGGATGTGACCCTAAGCTCCAGGCTCAGCGTGGTGTCTTCTTGAGATTCTTCCCCCCTCCCCCTCCCCCTCCCCCCACGTGTGCACACACACTCTCTCTCTCTAAAATAAATAAATAAAATCTTTTAAAAAAATGATGGCATCGAGGTGTGCATAAAGGAAAAGATCCATACTGTATTCAGGAGTACATTTAAAAAGAGAACTCTATGTGTACAATAATTTCAATTATACAACACACACACAACTCCAAAAAAGTCTCAAAAAGTAATGTCTTGGGGCACCTGGGTGGCTCAGATGGTTAAGCGTCTGCCTTCGGCTCAGGTCATGATCCCGGGGTCCTGGGATCGAGCCCCACATCGGGCTCCTGGCTCAGCAGGGAGCCTGCTTCTCCTTCTCCCTCTGCCTCTCTCCCTGCTCATGCTCTCTCTCTCTCTCTCTGTATCTCTGTGTCTCAAATGAATAAATAAAATCTTTAAAAAAAAAAAAAAGTAATGTCTTTATTGGAGTCATATGAAAATGTAGCCAAAGGAAATACTACACTTGACCAAAATCTCACTTATTATAGCAGCTACTCTAAAACTCTTGACTGTCTCTCAAAATTCTTTTTGCTAACTCACCTCCGCATAATCCTCTGGCATATCCTATTTTCCCCATGGTAGTAGATAGTGACTCACAGGTCAGCAGTTAGTCTACCGCATTCCCCAGATCCCCAGGTCTTCAATTCTGTAGCTCTACCTGTCCTCTAGGAGGCCTGGTGCTTCTAGCACATTAGCCTTCCTCTGCAGAAGGCAGGTGTAATAGCTGTTTGTTTTTGTTTGGGGGAACTCCTCTGCTTAGAGTTTGCTCCCCTCTGTGGAAGCCAGATTCTTGCTATTCCAGCCTCCCTTGCAGCTAGAGCACAGACATGTGACCTGGGTTTACTCCCAGTGAGCTGTCCTTGCCCCAGACTTGGAAGCAGAAGCCAGCAATGCAAAGCCGTGGGCCCTATGCAGTAGCCAATCTGGTGATGGTGGGAGCAGAGCCATCCAGTGTCCCCCAGCAGCCGTGGCAGGGGCCCGTGTGGTGGCACCCAGGGCCCAGCAGCTATGGAGTCTGCTGGGTAGGCTGCTTTACCGAGTCCAGCAGTGGGGCTGTGGTGTCTCCTTCCCAGACCAGCTCTGCAGTAGGACTGTGCTTTGGTTCTGGTCACGGAGTCTCCAAACCTGGTTTTCTGGCCTTCCAGAGACTTTGTGAGTGACCTAATATCCTTTAATATGTCCCTTTTCTGCTTAAATTAGCATTGTTTGCAACTCAGAATCCTGACTCATACATATTTATTTTTGGTGCTGCCACATATACATTTTGTGGAGGGATCTGATTTCACCATTCATTATGATACACTTTTAGGTACCCCCCCCAAAAAAACAACCCACACAAGCTTATAGGTCAGGTCAAGTAAGGTTTTGGGCAGCTTTATTCATCTAGAGCTGCGTAGTCCAAAGCGGTGGCTACTAGGCACATGTGGCTAGTTAAATTTAAATTAATTCAAAGTAAATAAAATTAAAAATTCAGTTCCTCAGTAACACTAGCCACATTTCAAGTGTTCAATAGCCACATGTGTCTCTTAGGTATTGTATTGAGCAGTGAGATTTACAACATTTCTATTATGACAATCTAGAAGGTTCTTGAGATTTCACTTGTCCACCTCACCGAACCATCACAGAGAGGAAAAGACCACTTTGGAATATATTCATTGCAGCACAGATATTTTATGTTAACAGATGAGTAATCTTGCTGACCAGACAGGGTATGTTTTATTTGTGATCTTTAAATTGTTCGTGCTTGCTTGCCCTGTGCCTTCCAACCTCCCTTTTCCTTCTCCCTTTCTTTGCCAAACCCTTGCTGGTGAATGTGTTCAAGTTATTCAGGCATATGCCATAAGTCTCCTGTGAAAGCATTTGCCCTGTCAACTTCATAGGTTTGCTGTGAGCATAAGAATATAATTCAGTAGGGGATTTCATGTTTATGACTGGTATAGAATGAGCTCTGAGATGAGATGATGCTGCGATTTTAATCATTTGAGCAAACCACTCAACTCTTTCCGGATTCCAGTTTCCTCACTAGTCAACTGAAGAAGTTGAATGAGATCATTTTTAAAGTCTCTTTCATTATCAATATTCAGAACTTCTATTATCCCATATGTAATCCAGAGGCTTTATTCTCTCTTCAAGGGAGCTGAGAATAGAGTTCTGGGGCTGGTGGGCAATGGTCAGGGAGGTAGAGATGACAATCTAGAATGAGGGGCACCTGGATGGCTCAGTCTGTTAAGCGTCTGCCTTCGGCTCAGGTCATGATCCTAGGGTCCTGGGATCGAGCCCCGCGTCAGGGTCCCTGCTCAGCGGGAGAGTCAGCTTCTCCCTCTCCTTACTGCTTGTGCTCTCTCTCCCTATCTCTGTCACTATCTGTCTCTCTCTCAAATAAATAAAATCTTTAAAAAAAATAATCTAGAATGAGTCTTTATTCCAGATTTGATGTGCAGTAGCCCATTTTATTGGTGTTAAAGCTTAGGATGTGGAAGGCAAAATAACAAAGTGAGGGGCTCAAACCACAACCTCTTTCTCAAATTACCCAATTGTCATATCTTTACTGCCTTGTAGTTAATGTTTAAGCAATCAGAAGCAACTTGCAAGTAAGCAAAGTTTGAAATCTGCACTTTCTCTTTGGGTGACCCAGCTTCATGGTTGGCAACTCATTCCTTGCTATGGGAACACGATCTACCCCCAAACACTGTGTGTTCTTTTAAAAAATTCAAGCACATATTTCCAAGTCACATATTTCCAGTCATATTTTTGGGTCAGCCGCCTGGTCATCCTTCCCAGCAAAAGACTACGTGAGCCCCTGCAACGGGTTTTCTATTCAGGAATTCAAACACACAGAGTATCAACTTGTCACTATTGAATCTCCTGCTCCCACAGCTTTTATTACCAGATTAAAATGTTAGGCCAAAGCCTCCTTAGAAGCAAGGGTATTATTCTAACTGAGAGAGTATTAAGCTCTGGCAGATTTGGTAGTCTAGAATATCTTTTTTAGCACTCTCTAACAGGAAAAACAGACGTTCCTCATTGTTAATAGGAAACTGCGTTATGATAACATTTATTGTCATTAAGCATTTTCTGTGTATGAAGTGCCTCACTGACATCCCCATTTTACAAATGTGGACACAGGCACAGAGAGGCTTAGCGACTTGCCTTGCCTTATGGTTCATAGTTAACCAATGGCTTTGAGAGGATTTGAAACGTAGGGCTGTCACAACCATCTTCCACATGCAGATGGAAACTGATCACAGCACACAGAAGAGAGAGGTGGAAGAAGCTGAGAGCAGGCTTGTCCCAATGGCAACAATTCAGCCCTAAAGTCATTTGTGCCCAAGGCAAGTCTGCCTCTGCACTTTGCAGTTGCAAGGGGTCAAAATCTTGGGGGATCAGTTTTTCTTTCACTTGCACCTTCAAGAATCCTACTTGATAGAGACTTGTTTTAATTCATGTCACCAGTGCAAAGATACATAACCTTAGCTTTGCAAAGGATACATTTTAATTCAGGAATATGGAGAAAAATTATTCAATGATTTTTTTTCCTGGCGAAGGTGAGGACCTCTGAGAGCTGGCTGAATGTGGTGGCTCATGGGTCAGGCTCATCCCCCTTTCCCCATTCTGGAACCTAAGCCCTGAACTGTAGAGAGAAATAATTTAATGTGGCATTTCACTGAAACATCCTGTAGATATTTTAGGTATTTGCACAGGGACTTTTTTGACCTTTGAATAATATATGTGCTGAGAAAGGTCTTGGGATATTTTAACATGTTGAACTGAGATAGGCCTAAAGGGGTTTATTTTGGTCTCTGTTGGCTGCCACTTTTTTCAAATCCTGTTGGAATATTTTAGTTTCTATTGAGGACGCTTTCAAGATTTTTATCACTGCAATGTATTTCATGCCATTGGATTGTCCCTGTATCAAAGGTGACATGCAGTTGATGAACGTTCCAGAGGCAGGCTCCATTAATTCTCTAGGTGCATTAATGCTGACCTGAGGTGGCCACCTGGACCTGCAGGAGGTACCCCCAACTTAGTGTGTCCCAAATTGGGTGCTGGGGACTTAGAATGGACACACACTTTTCCAACATTTCAAACGTGGGCTTAATTCTTTGAAAACATAAGTACCAGTGATCAGAAGCATGAACGGGCCAGCATCACTACAGGCATCTTGAAGACAAGATCTCTTCCACAGCTGGTTTTTGACTGAGGAGACGAATATGATAAAATCTACTGCATCAGCCCTTTAGCGCAGAAGACAGCTATTCTGCTTTCAGGGTTGTATGATAGACCTCAGCTTAAACTGGGGATCAGTTAAAAGTGCATGCATTTTGGCTATTCTGTCAAAACCTTGAGGAGACAGATTCACCCAGAATGCAAGGTAGTCCCCTAGCTGGAGCTTGGCATTTTTGGAGGACCTGTTAATCTTTCCGTGCAATTGAGCGACCAGAAAATACATTTCTGTTAGAAAAAGAAAAAAAAAAAAAGAAAATACATTTCTGTCCCCTGGGACCCTTTATTTCCTGAAAAGAGGAACTTTCAGGGTGGAAACCTGTAGGTAAGAATACTGTGATGTTGTCTGAAATTATGTTAAGCCTGGTTTTCTTCCAAATTAATAAAAGCATGGGAGCTCTCCCTATCTTGCTCACTACTGAGTTCCTAGAGTCTGTCACAGTGATTGCATACAGCTGGTGTCCAATAACTATCTCTTGAAAGAAGCAGCACACTCAAGTGGTGAGCAGATGCCCTGAGGAGACAGAAACCACCTTTCCAAGGAGATTTTGGAGCTGAGTAGCAAAGGACGAGTGGGGGGTGTTGGTGAAAGAAGTGAGCATGGATGGGGAAAGGAATCACAAAAACAGGGAACAGCCTGCACAAAGGAATGGAGGCATAGACTTCAAGCACCTAATAATTCATAGCAGGAATCCATGAGTAAAATCTTACAAAAGGTAATAAATGACAGACTTTCACAAAGTGCAAATAAAACCCCAATTCATAAATGTCCTGCTGTGGACATTGGTCAGAAGTTGGACTTTAGACACAACATATGCATTATATTAGGCCAATTACCTTTGTGAGGTGATGAACCATTTCTAGAAGTTGGCAGGTTCCTCCCTGCTGGTTTTATAAGGCTATTGCCTAATGTCGACCTATTCTAGAATGTTGCCTGGGGCTGCATCACAAGGAGTACTCATGAATCAAAGACTGGTCAGGAAAATACACTAACCTTCTGTGTTTGATAAGGTGGGAAATTCTACAGTTGGTCTTTGGCAAACTGCCATGTTTTTGCTAATAGTGTACTTCTGAGACTATGCATCTGGCTTAAGAAATCTAAGACAATTTTTAGAAATCACTGTATCTTTAAACACATTCATCGCCTTTTCAGAGAGTTAGTGTATACATACAGAGTCCTTCAGGAAGAGTAATCACCCTTTTCTCTCCCCCTGGGATGCTTCACAAAAGAGAAAGGGGGACTCAGTCATTTCCAAAGGTCAGGCTGCTGGGCTCACTAGATTATACACCCTACCTAGGCAAGGGTGAGGATGTTGGTGATCTTTCTAACCAACCCCATATCTTGAATAGTACTCATTTACCAGTAGGGGGGAAAAGTGTAATATCTCTGAAGCAAACCATCTGGTGCAGATTTAGATAGCTATTCCTGAGGTGCTTGCCTGTGATTTCCAATTAGGGACCATCAAATGCTAACCAACCTTTCTGGAATATGAATTTTTATTAGGTACTGCAGATGTTAACTAACCACACCCAGAGTGCATATTAAAGTTAACTTATATGTGCATATACATATAGACACACTGTCTATGCTGAACTATTTTAAAGTAATTATAGAGGAATTGGTGTCTTAATGACTGATTTTTTTTTTTCTCCTAACAGTCCCATCTGTGCCTCTACTGCTAATGAATAATGGGCTTAGTAAGGCTGCATGAACGAATCAGCTTATATTGGACATGTTTCCTCTCTTTTCTGTGTTAGATGATGTCGTTCTCAAACATCTTGGAGTAGCTTAGTTTTCAGCAAAGTTAACCCTTATCTTTTCCTCTCCATTTTCTCCCTCTCCCAGAAATAAAGAAAAAAAAATGATTCATGGCCCCAACGCAATCACTTTTGTTGTATTCAGTAGAAATAATGATGGACTGAATTTTTAAATTAAAGTGAAATTATAAGTGAGGATATTCTTATCTTTGCATTATTAGACTGCCTAATTATCCTTCATCATGGTGGGCCTCAGGTGTCAGTTCTGTTACATTTAATTTATTACTAATGGTAATTAAATACTGGAGATTGTGAAAAACTTTTATGATACAAGGTTTAATCATGTCATACTCTTACATGTATTCTGAAGAGAGTTAAAGTTGGAGTTAAGAGAGTTAATGTGCTGGGGGGCAGCACATATGAACATTCACAGGTGTGACATGCATCAGGAGAGAAGCAAGAGTAAGATCTCTGTCTTGTTTTGGCCTGAGGTGCCAAGGTATGAGATGGCCTTGGGTTTAATTCTTGTCCCAGCTACAGGGCTGGATGGGGACTGCGGTATCATGCTACAAATGATATCTTGGGCAGATGTCCAGCCAGGTCTGTGCTTTGGGAAGCCCAGCACCTTAGTGCCTTCAGCGGAAGTCATTTGGCAGAAAGGACAATGAGACAGGAAGATTCCTATCAGACTAGACTTCCTCAAAGCAACTTCAAGGTCCCTGCTTCACTGTGTGTGGGATTGGATGCTATGCAAAGACCAATGTACAGATCAACAGTATTGAAAGATTACACATAAGAGCAATGATCCTTCCATGTGTTCTTTGCCCTGTGTTTTCCCCACAGCTCTTGGGTACATTGCTTCAGAAGACTGGCAGCGTAGGATGGTGTGATGCAAGAGGAGAGGGCTGAGAGGTGGGCAGGGCCCAGTTACATGGGGAGGCTTGGGCAAGAGGTTTGGATTTTATCCTAAGTGGGGTGGGAATCTCTTGAAGGGTTTTTAAAAGAATGCTCTGTTGATGCTATGTTTAAAAGGGGAGGGGGTTTAGAAGGAATTGGAAGCTGAGACACAGGAGTAGAGTGATTTAGATACATCTTGGAAAAGGGTTGAGGAGAAACATACCACCTGGTCTGTTTTCCCATTGGCTTGGCTACAGAGGATCTCAGGGAGAAGAGAAATGGCCAAGGAGCATTTTATTAGGTTGCACAGAGTGTGGTGTGTGGTGGAAGCTCTTACTTCCTCTTTCTAGAGAAGCTTCAGGAAATTCTGCACTGGTGAACAATGCTTGAGGGTGAGTAGATCCTGCATGATGAGTGTGAAATGCTGTGTCTGATGATGGCAAGGCAGGGTGAGAACAGAGTGTGATACATGTGTAAATACCCTGGCATGTACAAAGCAGAAACTCATTAAGTATGCCTTTCTTTCCCCATCCCTCATCCTTTGTCCTTGCTTTGCTTTCATTTAGTGTCTAAGCTCATTTCCTCATTTGTGGAATGACATTGAACCAGCCTGAGTCCCTTTCAAGGTTGACAGTTTATAGCCCTATGGTTCTTTTATCCCCTGGAGAAGAAAACTAACTATATTTAAGTTTGTCCTTAATTTTAATCATGGCATTTAACATAATCATTTGGGGATCAATCTGGAAATCATCAGGGGATTCTTTTTTCTTTTAACCGCTCCCCCAGATAGTGATTATGCAACCGCATGGAGGAAAGATTTTTGCTTTTGCTGCTGCAGGGACTCGAAAGTTGCTGCCATCTGCCCCTTAGCCAGAATCATAATTTCTTTTGCACCACAAAAGAAGGCTTGTAGGAGACTAGAAGATGGTTCTGGGTAGCCCCGACATACATCCGACAGTGAGTGCACCATTGCATAAGGGGAGAGAGACGCAGCCATGTTTGAGTAGTTCGATTAAAGAACAGCTAAAACAGATTCTAGATGGCTTAACCTTGACTTAATGAAAGCCCAAGGGAGAGACCATAATTACAACTTACTTCTCTTTTTCTTGGCAGAGTCTAGAGTCCATTTTGTTTTCATTTAACTTAAGATATCCCTCCTACTCAATTATCTCCTTTTTAGAAAGCGGCTTTAAATGTTTTAAGGATCTTACAGTTATTTTTCCTTTCAGCTATATCCTGGGGAATCAGTCTGGACTACCACAAACAATACATCAGAACTGGCATCTTGTAGCTAGTAAAAGGAGAATAAATTACACATGGAATATTTAACCTAACAGGACTGTGCTAATAGACAGCCATTAGGCACGTGTGTCTATTTAAATTTAAATTAATTATGATTCAATAATGTTAAAATTTAGTTCCTCAGTCACACTAGACACATCTCAAATGCTCAATAACCACATGTGGCTAGTGTCTACCATGTAGACACTAGATATTCTAGATATAGGATATTTGCCTCAGTGCAAGCAATTCTTTTTTTTTTTTAAAGATTTTTTTTATTTATTTATTTGACAGAGAGAATGAGATAGAGAGAGCATGAGAGGGGGGAGGGTCAGAGGGAGAAGCAGACTCCCTGCTGAGCAGGGAGCCCAATGCGGGACTCGATCCTGGGACTCCAGGATCATGACCTGAGCCGAAGGCAGTTGCTTAACCAACTGAGCCACCCAGACGCCCAATTCTTTTTTTTTTTTTAATTAATTTATTTTTTGGGGGGAGGGCAGAGGGAGAGAGAATCCCAAGCAGACTCCCTCTGAGCTTGGAGCCTGATGTGGGGCTTGATCTCACAACCCTGAGATCACGACCTGAGCAGAAACTGAGTCTGACGCTTAACCAACTGTGCCATTAGGCACCCCTCTTTGCAGGCAATTCTATTGGACATCCTGATCTAGGAGTTTTAATGGCTTGGAATCAAGAGAAGAGTTCTTTAAATGTATAAAGAGGCAAGAGGTCCTTGTCAAACAGTTTCCATGACATTTTAATTTCATACCCTTTAGCCACTGACATCTTTAGCCATGGATCTGTATGCTGGAACCAACTAATTACCCCAAGGGAAGAAAAGTGAACCTAAGTTTCCTACAGTTTTCAGTGTGTTGGTGTTCCCAAGAGCTTAGGTTATTTTGCAAAGTGGCCAGAAGTATTTTCAGCAGATGGAAAGAGGACCATCTGCTATAATCACAAGGGTGCAATGAACTCAACCATTCCCATCTTTGGAGAAATAGATGGACGCCTTCTTGACAAACATATTTACATTGCTCAGTCGATGTAGGGAGCAAAACAGCTTTCCAAGTATGAGACTCTGTGGGCCAAGCTGTTTTTTAAAGAATATAGAGAAATAATAGCAATTCTGTTTCTTAAATACTACGTTGGTCAAGATGAGGCAAATGAGAGGGCGCCTGGGTGGCTCAGTTGGTTAAGCGACTGCCTTCGGCTCAGGTCATGATCCTGGAGTCCCGGGATCGAGTCCCGCATCGGGCTCCCTGCTCGGCAGGGAGTCTGCTTCTCCCTCTGACCCTCCTCCCTCTCATGCTCTCTGTCTCTCATTCTTTCTCTCTCTCAAATAAATGAATAAAATCTTTAAAAAAAAAAAAAGATGAGGCAAATGAGAACCTTTACCTTGTTCTCCAAGCATAGTTGAGAGAGTATGTTCTTGCCAGCTCTCTGTGCTCTTCTCTTGACTGTGGCAAGAGTTACCCTCAGATTCTGGCTATTGCACTGAACACTAGATCCATGGGCTTTGTCCTGGAGTTCCTTTGTGGCTCATGCTGACCTTGCTCTCCGGCAACTCAAACTCAAGTACGGTTTGAGCTCACCATCATTTATGATCTCTTAGTGCTGCAAGGACGGAAACATTGCGCATGTGTGCCCATTTGCATACTTAGAGAGCATGGTGTCTGAGGCTTGTTGGAAGCTGTGGGTCCAAGGGCTTCCTGCATCTGCTGAATCTCAATTAAAAGGCAACTTCATGGGACAAAATCCCAGCTCAATTCATGTCTTGCAGGGAGCCATGAGGCCTGAATCCCAGGATTTCCATTTTTAAGGCTGTAGAATTGGGCACAGAGAGGGCCAGTGAAATGCCTGTAGTCACACAGCATGTTAAGTATAGAATAAACAAATGATTTTTTTTAACTGAAATTCCTGTTGAATGATTAAGAAGGGAACTTTGTTCCCTTCATTCTGTTCTATACTTTATAAAGATGCTTTGTGTGCCCAGGGGACAGGGGAAGATGGTGTAGATGCTGATTTTCACTTAATAGATTTTTCCCTGGAATGTTTGTTAGTTTTATTCAAAGCGTCAGTGGCAAGTTGGCTTTTATGCACCTTGTCATCATACTGGCAGTGGGAAGGAGAGAAGCAGGATGAAGACTCATTTTTTCCCTGCCCTTCAGGACAGCAACATGGGTTAGCTTTCTGTTTGTGTGCAACAGGCTTCAGAAGACAGCCATCTCTCTGGCTCTCAGATGTTAAGGAATGGGGCCAAATGTGAAGAAGAAAGCCAAGTAGGCGTTTCTCCCATGGTGGTTATCTTTAGTCTATGGTGAGGTCATTTCCCACTGTGAGAAAGTTGCCTGCTCAAGGGCTATGGGCCAAATTCGCACTGATTCCTGGAATCTGGAAAATCGCCTATCATCCCAGCATCGAGGATCAGACTTCTTCAAGACATAAGCAGGGTTAAAATCCCTGTGTTTTTGTCTTGCCTTTATCTGTCTATATGGAAAATAAGTCCCGGGGGTCTGATCCTTTGGGGGGAAAAATTGTTATAAACACATATACATTTGTGAATGTATGTATAAACACACTCTGCAGAGGCAATCTCTTTTTTTCTATAGTGACTATGAACATGAGAGCAATTGATCATTTAAGTTTAAATTGAATGAGTTGCTAATGCATTAGAAGACATGTTCAAATAGTGGTCTAGACGTTATAAGATTTTTATAACAGTCACCACAGTCAAGCACCAGTCCTAGCGAAATGACTTACCTTTTCTTCAATTTTAGTGGAAGACAGTGACACACAGCCACATTCACTTTATAAGTGAAGGGATTTGACTACCATTTTCTGAAGGCTGGAGAAAGCATCTTTCCCCTTTGATGTCATCTAAAATCTTGGTATGAAAGCACAACCCATGTGCAGTTGACAGAAAAGAGTTAAGTAGCCTTAAAGAACTGAAGAGCTGCCCAGTTCCTCCATATCACTTGTGTATCAAGCTAAGCCATTCTAATCCTTAACACCATTGGAGGAGAACTAGAAAGCATTTGAAAATTGATTAGGAAGGAAGACAACATAGCCAAAGATTCTTTTTATCTCCCGGGAGACATCGTTTGGGAAGGTCTTTGCCCAGAAACATTATTTCTAATCCTAAATCCTGAGAAAAACAAGAGGAAGTTTAGGGATCACTATTCTGGACAGAAGGCATCAAAGAGGTCCTGGGAACCGTCCGATCAGAATGGCTTACGGAGATGTGGTGGAAAAGACAGAAGGACCAGGGATCAGTATGACCCACATCCAGGACTAACATGCTGGGTAGCCTGAGTGGTCATCACAACTAGAAAGGAGTGACCAATAGATCCATTTGTCCTGTGACAGGACAGCTAGGACTCGTTGACTCCATGACCACGTGGCCAAAGGTGAGATCTGGCTTGATTCTGCAGAGAAGTGTCACCTACTCTGCCAAGCATGTGTCTGGAAAGAGGCAGAGGCAAATGAAATGTTAGAGGCCGCGGTAGCAACAGCCACTGTAAAGGGAAATGAAGTATGCCAGGAGTCCTGCCACAGACAAAAAGACAGAAGCCAGGCACATAAGAATGAAAGGCCGAAGGAAAATAGGACCAGGGTTAGAACTGGGGCTTTGCTAATTTTAGCTAGGTGTATTTACTGACCTCATAGTAAGAGTAATTGATGATCCAACAAGAATAATAACTAGTTAAGAATAATAGCTAGTTACCACACACTATAATTAGTGAATTTTGACCCTACATTGTTTAGCAAGCCTATAAGTAGCTTACCCAAAGGGTTCCAAAGCATGTGCTTTCAAAGAACCAAATTAAAAAGCCCCATTCAAACATTATTACTAATCCGAAAATGGATGGTCTCCATCCAGTTATAAGGTTTTATTCTATGTTTTCTCAAAGCCTTTATGACTTTTAGGTGTTGGAACCAAAGAAGTCTGAGACCAGGTAGATGGACACCAACTTGCCTAACATGGCATTGGTGTCTCAGTATGGAAAATCTTGACTGTGTCTTCCAAATGGCAAGAGGCGGGGACAATCATTATATGATCGGCCTTTAAATGGAAGACCACTCCTGCTGCTACTGCCATCTCTCTATGTAGCTCCTGATACCAGCATTGCCAAAAACGAATACTCATTTATTAAGCACCAACTATATGCAATCGACTGCATTTGCCATGCATTTCTTTACATAATAGTTTTGTGTTTCTCTCACAGCACACCCGGGAGGTAGAATTACTCTTTCCATTTTAAAGATAAGGATACAGTGGGGTAAGGTGTCAAGTAGGATCTTCCTCTCATTTTTCTCACAGCGGCCCCCAGAGCCTATTGCTGAGAACTTACAGTTTGGAGAAACAACAGCAGCTACGGAGGACTTGCTGATGTGTGCACCATTCTTCAAGAATGATCAGAAATAAAAGACATACAGCTAGGAAAAGAAGCATAAAACTGTCTTTCTTCACTGTAAAATGGTTGTTTATATGGAAAATTAAGAAATCTACAAAAAAGCAAGTTGGTGAATTTAACAAGGTCTCAGGATAAAAGGTCAACATACAAACATCCATTGCATTTCTATTATACTAGCATTGAACAATTGGAAAATGACTTTTAAAAATGTTCCACTTATAAAAATGCAATTCCTGGAAAGCATTAGGATCTGACTGATTTACCATTAAGGGAGTCAGCTATCCAGGCAAGTCAACAGAGAACAGTTGTGAGGAAAATAAAGCATTCTACATTTTACCTCCAAAGAGCTGAGACAACTCAAACCAACCTTTACATGGGCCCAGAGTGATTAATTTTCCCAAAACCACACAGCTAATAAGTCTGCGAACTGGGGTGTGGACTTTGGCTTCACAGACTCAAAAATTTCTTGTTTTTTCCCCACAACACCCCTGTTCTCTCCATGTGTACTGTGGATGGTGGGAGACCTGATATACTCTCTATTCTAAGTGCCCAAAGGTTCAAACATTCTTCCTCAACTCCTAGCATTTCCATTTGTTATTAGGTTGGCTTTCAAAGTGACATACTATGATAATACTATCTCATATTCACACAATATCTTTTACTAAGCTTTCCCATGTATTTGACTCTCACAATAACTTTATAGGTAAGGAAGACTGAAATGATCTGCTTTATAGATGATATAGATAGATAGATACATACATAGATGATAGATAGATGATAGATAGATAGATAGATAGATAGATAGATAGATAGATAGATAGACAGACAGACTCAGAGGGCTTTTGTCTCCACCAATGTCATGTTGCTTATAGGTAACAGAGCTAGAAATGGAGCAAAAATCTGCTTTGAAAACATTGATTCATTAAGAGCACCAGACTTGGCTGACATAGACAGATATCATTAATTCGAATGGTCAGATTGTTGACTTAGACCATGTCTGAGCATTGGAATACATTTAAGGAAATGCAGGTTGTTACATCTGTTTACTTATGTCAATGCTCCAAAAAGATTGGAGAAAGGGAAGCTAGGCTTATGTTTTAGAGAATGCCACCAGATGTATAACGAAATCGCAAACTTGGGGCACGTAGGTGTCTCAATCGGTTAAGCATCTGCCTTCAGCTTAGGTCATGATCCTGGGGTCCTGGGATTGAGCTCTACATTAGGCTCCCTGCTTAGCGGGGAGCTTGCTTCTCCCTCTCCCCTGCTTGTGCTAAATCTCTGTCTCTCTAATAAGTAAATAAAATCTTTAAAAAATTTAAAAAAAAGGAATAGCAAACTCATTTGTAATAAGCCTATTTTTAAAAAAAAAATATAGATGTCATGATTGAAGTCTTTACTCATAAGAAGTTGAACTCTTCCTCATTTATGGGTATAGAGTTCACAAATACAAAAAACTTTCAGAGTTGGAAAGCGATTTAGAGTTCTTCTGGTTGAACCCCCTCTTTCCTAATTGAGGGAGATGAAGCTCCAAGATTTTAGCTGATTGCTTATGGTCACACCACTGATTAGTGACAGAATTGGTCCTTGAATCCAGAGCCAGACTCTAGTCCAGTCCTGCGGTAACACACCTCAAGCGTGGGAATCATTTTCCCTGGTTTTAGTGTGTATTGGACAATTTTAATAATAACATTCAGGTCTCTAGTCTTGAATGGTTGTGATTTTGTAATGCAAATGATGGCAGCTCAGAAACTCTCTGCCTGACCCTCTGCAGGGCCATGAGGGAGGACTGCAGAACATGGTCCCTCCCGGGGACTGGTCCATCCTGAACACAAAGGACAGTCTCATGTATCACTTTGCTTTACGACTTCTCATCTTAAAGGACTTGTCAAGGCTGGCTACGTAGGCCCTTGAAAATATTATGGCATTCTTTGAAGTAGGTTGTTTATTTTTCCTGAAACACATCTGCTAGTCATCTTGTTTGTGTGTTAAAATGCAAGTGTTTTGGCCGGCAATTGGAAAGAGAAGTCTAATCAAAAATAAGTATACCAATCTACTATGGTATTTTTCATCAAATGTACCATCACCTTCTGTTCGTTCGTTCATTCATTCATTCATTCATTCATTCAAACTACTTAATGGGTGTTTACTGCAGGTGAGAAACTGTCTGCCTGCTTGGGAAATAGCAGTGAGCAAAACAATGTCCTTGCTATCAGAAAGTTTTTATTCCAGGGGAAAGAGACAGGCAATCAGCAAAGAGATAATGAGGTTTTTGTATGTCAGATGCTGATGAGATCTATGACAAAGAGGCATAGGGAGTGTGGTACAGATGGTGCTAGTGATTGGGATTTTGTATAGGATGGTTTAGAGGCTTCTCTGCTACGAAGGCATTTGTGCAGAGACCTGATGGAGGTGGAGAAATAAACCATGTAGCCACCTGGAAGAAAAACTTCCCAGACACTGGCACAACAAGGTGTGGTCTCTGCATTAGGAGACCACTTGGTGTGTTCAAGCAACAGCAAAAAGGCCTGCCTCGCTGGAGTGCAGTGAATTAGGTGGAGGGTGATGGGTGTTGAGATCAGGGATGCAGCAGGGCCACACAGGGCCTCATAAAACAATTTAAAGGATTTTTTTCCTTTTTAAAAAAAGTTTTAAAAATTGAAATATAATTTATGTATAATAAAATGTCTGGGTCTCAAGTACATGTGTTGAAGGGTTTTGGCCATTACACATAATCACCACTCAAAACCAGATCTAGAACATTTCTATCACCTCAGAAAGTTCCCTTGTGACATTTTCCAGTCAACTCCCCACCCAGCCCAGAGACAACCAGGGTTCTGACTTTTATCACTATTCCTAAACTTCATTAAAAAAGAATTGTGCAGCATGCCTGCTTTTGAGTCTGGTTTCTTTTACTCAGTATGACGTTTCGGAGGCTCCCTCACATGGTTGCTCTATCAGTAGTTCATTGCTGACTGTATATGTATATCACAGGTAGTTTATCCATGGTCCTGTTGGCAGCCATTTAGGATGTTTCTTGTTTTTGTCTTTTTTGAATAAAATTGCCTTCACCCATCTTCCCTATCCTCTACCCTCCCACCTCTGGTAACCATCAGTATGTTCTTTATTTCTGAGTTTGACCATGAATATGCTTGAACAAGTCTTTTCGTGGATGTATGTTTTCGTGTCTCTTGGGCACATATGTAGGAGTGGAACTGCTGGGTCATAGGGTGGTATATGTTTAACTTTATGTGAAACTGTCAGTTTTCCCAAGCAATGGTGTCATTTTACACTCCTACTAGCAAGGTCTAAGAATTCCAATTGTTCTATGTGCTCACCAATATTTGGTATTGTCTAGCATGTTTGTTTTGTTCTAATCATTCTAGGTAGTTGGAAATGCTCCTCATTGCAGTTATAATTTACATTTATCCACTAACTACTCATATCAAGTACATTACCATTATAAGGTTTTTTTTTTTGCATCTGCATATCGATTTTTATGAAGTTTCTGTTCATGAGTTTTGCCCAGTCTTTTAAAATTGGGTTGTCGGGCACCTGGGTGGCTCAGTTGGTTAAGCGACTGCCTTTGGCTCAGGTCATGATCCTGGAGTCCCGGGATCGAGTCCCACATCGGGCTCCCTGCTCAGCGGGGAGTCTGCTTCTCCCTCTGACCCTCTTCCCTCTCATGCTCTCTCTCATTCTCTCTCAAATAAATAAATAAAATCTTTAAAAAAAATAAAAATAAAAAAAATTAAAAAAAATAAAATTGGGTTGTCTTTTTTTTTAATTTAATTTTATTATGTTATGTTAGTCACCATACAATACATCATTAGTTTTTGATGTAGGGATCC